>NW_027316056.1:14840368-15125368 GCF_026437365.1 Eucyclogobius newberryi
CCAGAGCAAGCAGCTCGAGCCGGACTCCGCCGTCTCCGCCGAGCAGAGGAATAACACACTCATCGTGGTAGGAGCCTCTCACTTTCTGCACGCATGTAAACACAGTCCCCACGCGAGCTACACTCCCACTCTACATGTGCCACGAATACTACTCAACTCCAGAGCTGCTTGTGCACGTTGTAAAAAAAAAACTTGTTGCAAACACATTGAGGCTCAAAAAGAAGTTTTAAAGCTTTAATGACAGCTCTAATTGAGTGTACCATGACCTGCTGAAAGAGAAGCTCCACAAACTTGTTGAGGCTGTGTTCAGTGAGTGCTGGCAATTGCCCTGGAAACACGCACTTTCGTGTTCAACACAGGGTGCCAACTAGTGCAGTGTTTACAAAAGAGCCACCCCCTGCGCCCGAGACACTAGAGATAGGAGCTTTAGCAAATCGGATAGATAAGACTGACAGCTCCTTTGAGTGATGTGTGGAGCTACTTCTGGGTGCAGACCTTTCTGAGCATAATGTGCAAGGGCAGGCTTTACTGAAAGGTGCACCTAAAGCATGCTGACAACTTCTCCTTTCTTGTTTGTTTCTATTGTGTTTTGGTGCAAATTGTTCTGCAAGAAATGACTTGCAACACTGCTTCCATGCTCAGAGCAGGAGCAGGAGGCTGTCCAGTAACCTTTGTAACCTGCATGCTAAACCAGCAGTCTCAGTCCGTGCTGTAAATAAGCTCCTCACTGGTACTCACCCAGAAGAACCCATTGTCACTTTGACGGGCAAAAGTGTAGTCTAATCTTATATTTACTCTAAAGACTAAAGGCTGCAATAAACTAAAACTGTACAGAACTGTGATGGATCATGCCACTTAAAAATGTGTTAAGTGAAGCGGTAGAAAATACCACTGTCATCACCAATTAACTCCTTTTTAAAATGACTGTAGGCTTCATGGAAATGCTACAGTGGTTTCCTGTTGGTAGAGGGCACTGGTAACATACGTACTGACTCGTACGGCGACGCTGTGCTCTGTTAGAGGCAGGTCTAAGATGGATCTTATCACAGGCAAATTGCAATGATGTTCGATTTTAGAGTAATGAAGGGGATGTGTCACATTTATTATTATCATTATTATGCATGATGAAATGGACAGCATGTGCATGTTCTTTGGTGTGTTGTGGTTGTGCTGCGGTGCCTAAGAGAAACATGTTGGGAATGTCAACATTGTTATCCCCTTTGTCGCCGCTGTGTGCCCCCTCCCCTCTTCTTTTCAAATGCATAATGAGAATGTGTTTAATTTGAGCTGCTGTTATTTAAGGTCTGCACTAGCCTGATGCTCCAGCTCTGAGAGCAGCAGTGATTTTAATAGAGCAGGACCTCCCAGCGGCTCTTGTGGACATTAAACTGAACCGCCCATTAGATGGCCAGCACAAATGCTGCGATGGAGGGATTACTGCTTAAAGACACAGCGCTTCCCCGTGCTCTGCTGCTGATGCTGAGCCTGTGTGCAAACACAGCACTCAATACTGAAACGCTGAGTCTTCGCACCCTTTTAAGGCTGCACTGGAGTGTGTGGTATTATCGAGCCGTGGCTTGTAAAGGAGATGAAAGGAAGCAAGAGTGTGCCATCCTCCTCTGGATCCTTTGAGCAGAGCTGCAGCTAGATGGCTGTCTGTAGTCACAGCAGAGCGGCCTTCTAGGAACAGGCTCGTGCACAGACACCCACATGCGTCTGAGCTGGATACAGCCGGAGCTACCTCCACCTGGAGCAGGAACGCTGCTGTTTAATTAGACCTGCTTTTGTGCTCCACTACTGTAAATTATCTTCTGTACTTTTCTGGGGTCACATATTTGCAACAACATGGCTCTGAAATGCAATACATGCTGATGACATGTATCATAGAAGTCACTAGATGTGAAGAATGTCAGAGACATATTAAAGATCATATCATCTGTAAAGTATGTTCAGTTAATTTACAGATACAAAGCAGTAAGTGATAAATAACGGGATGCTTTACATTCTGTTTATTCTTGAGCATTCACCAAGTGCAATTCCACGCTCTAATGCCTGTGGACACGCCCTGTCAGGGCCTGGCCGACCTGTCATTATGGAAAGTGTGTTTGTAGTTGCACTGTTACAATGAGAATAGACACACAGGGGCCTGTGCAGTGATTCCCACCACTTTTCTCACCAAAATAATCAAACGCACAACAACAAAAGTGCCATACATTTATCAGGCCAGTGCTAACTAGCACCTGTCACTTTGTCCATATGAGAGTCACTTACACACTTAATTGTCCCATCATAATAGATTTAAACGGACTGGGAAAGGGCAAAAGAAGACACAAATGCACGTGTTTACTTGGTCATTAACACAGTTTGAGATGTTGACATGTAATCAGAGTCTATTTATTTGATGAAGTGGTGTTTTTGTTATTTCAATTTATGTAATACATTTATTTTATTCTTGGTTGTTTTTAGAGTGTGTTCTGTAACAAGTTACAGTAGTAGTAATATTTTGATTAGATATATGTTTAAAGTTTGTATCCAGGATTGGTCTGAGAGATTATTGGACATAATTTAAACACAAATAAGTTGTCTTTGATAGATCTACTCTAATGTTAATACTAAAGTTACTAATCAGAAGAACATTTACACATGAACAGTAACAAATTACATTTTATTTTAACTTCAGGTTCATCTTTTACTATTTGTCTTTACTTTGGTCTTTGCAAAGTATCACCAGATCTTATCCAGGTCTAAAACAGGACTTTACCAGGTCTAAATGAGGTCTAAAGAAATGTATAGACTTATGATAAAATTGACTCTACTGTCCATGTGTCACCAGTGGTACACCAACCATAGTTTAAGAAACACTTGCTTTATAGTGTAAATTTATATTCTTAAAACCTGCCTAATACTTTTTTGCTGAAAATGTCACATATTGTGGCAGTCAATCATAATGAATGTGATTTTTGTTTAAAGTATGTATATGACATTACCGCAAATTATTTAGTGTGAGTGCCTTTTTTACAGCCTGCATTGAACACGTTGGAGCTTGTTCATCACACGTGTTGGTGGAAGGAGAATTAGCAGCTGTAACCAAGGATCAGAAATGTCTAAGTACCTCTAAAGTTAGAGTAGTAGTGAATACTTTATGTACAAATGTGAAGGTTTTGTAGGCATTGCGTTGTACCATCTTATATCATTTTCCCCTGCAGTGATTTGTCTGGTGATTTTAACCATGATTCAGGCATGTTTGAGAAATCTGGCACTGTCAGATATTCCAAGCTTGAGTGCTCAGAAATGTCTGTTTTCACTTATCCCCCATCTCAGCCCACAGCTCGGTAAATACTCACTAAATTCTCCAGGTCATACTATACATGTAGGATTCCGAAATATCATGTAGGCATTTTTTCACAATGAAATGCATGCTGGCGATTTTACACTATGACGGTACAAACCAGGAAGTGATTAAGTAAAAAATAATAAATAGAGCTGCTTTGTGCACCACCGTTCAACAACTACAAGAGGAAACGCACAAACTAGGAGAGATGCTAGCGCCGATTGCTGTATTTCAACATCGGTGGAACAATCCGTTTACTTTTCTGGGATAACGCCTCGTCAAGACTCAATTGTGACTCGACTCGCGTTGGTTATATTCAGAAATATACAGAATATACCTGGAATACCCTTTTTAAAAGAGTGTTTCCCATTGATGACTTGGCTGACTGTATGTATAAGGTCATAGTTGCCGCTACTGTAGTTCACGTTTCCAGTTCACTCAAAGTCCTCGCACCGTCGGGACTGAGACTGTGGGGGAAAGTGAGAGAGAAGCTTTGGTGCCAAACTTTATCGGCACACGATGAGACATTGTGTACTTTTGGCTTGTTATCTCGGAGCATAGACAAATAAGAAAATGTGAAATCACGAGTGGCTGCCACATTCGAGCCGCGTAAGTCGACAGGTTTTTGAACACTTGCAGACAATGTGGACCGGTGACCTCTCGGAGTACAAACCATTATGTTTTTTACGAGTCTAGATAACAACCGGCTTCATTAAGTACTTCTAAATGTATTATTAAGTCGGTTTCATTGTAGTGTGGCCCATTGCGTGATTCTTATTTTGAAGTAATGGCATAAATGGTTCTCTGGTCCTCTGCTTTTCTAATATTTGCTTTTTTAGCCCTCCTTTTGGATAGTTTCTAGGTTCAAACTACTGTATTAATGATGTAGTCCAACTTTAGCCCGGTTTAGTCTTTGTTTAGACCTAAAATAGTCTTGTTTTAGACTCTGAAATCCCATTGTATATGAACATTTAACATAGTAAAACCTTTACAATACAACACAATAATTACCTTTTTATAATAATAGCCTTTACTAATTGATTTAAACGTGGAGACGCAAGTTAACACAAACAAACAGACTCACAAATGCTAAGAATGGCAACTAACTATTTCAAAAGTCATAGATAAATCCAATACTAAAATGAAGCATTTTGTACATAATTTATTTATTTTTGGCTCTGAGAAAACAAAAAATGAGTTTGGAATCAAGTTCAATGTCAGAGTATTTGGCCTCGGGCACCTCTCCGGAGGAAGTTGTAGTTTTGGTGTCACAAAGCTGGCATATTATCATGCAGTGTCGTGAGACCTTTTTATCTGCTTAACAACAATTCAAAGGTCAATCCAAGCTATTTGATTGTATTTTTTACTTTTACGTCACAATTCAGCCTCAAGCCGGAGTGTTTTTGGTCCATCCCAAGCCTGGATAAATGAAAATGGTTTGTTCTGGTTTAATGCTATGGACTAAATGTTTGATATACTAGTTGCTTTTTCTTGAGTAACTTTTTTTGAACAAATTGTGCTTTTCAGAGTAGTTTTCTGACACTGTATTTCAGGAATATTTTGTTAGTTTGTTGTAAGTTTGTTTGTAAGTTATTTACTCTCTTCCCACTGTGAGTAAATCTACACACGGCAAAACAAGCTTTATGCTGTCAGTATTAAATGATCTGAACATTTGTGTTTCTTACGCCTCCTTTGATTTATTTTGGTAATTTATGTGTCTTTTCCTGAATCTGTGATTTGTGTGTCTCATCATCATAAATCAGATTTGAAATACACTTTCCTGAAGTAGTACCGGTAGTTTCTTTTTCACTCTTACTTGAGAAAATATTTTGTTTTTTTCCTTTTACTTCCTTTTACGCAATATTATTTTAAAGTAAAGTTACTCTGACTTGACAACAAATTTAGGCCACTCTTCCCACCTCTGTGTTCATATTGACGGTATTATTCTAGCAGCAGATATAGTTTACCAGGACTAAATACTCTACCAGTGCTTTCCCCAAAGTTAGCATTGACGAGTTGCAGTTTCACATTGTACTTTAAGAAAATGCTTCTGATATTTCCATAAGCATAATTCACAAAAAATGCAAAGCCAAAGTGTTCATCGATGTTGAGTAACACTTATTGTTCGGGACAGTCTGTCTTAGGCCCGGTTGATCCTTGGCATCCACTTTTCCCAGGAATGTCTCACACACGCGCCCTGTTGTCCGCTCGGATCTTGGCAACGCTGTCCGGAGTGTGGGCGGCTGAGTCCTCGCGAATCTGAGGCCCCCCTTTCCTCCTGTCTGTCTGTCTGTCTGTCTGTCTGTCTGTCTGTCTGTCTGTCTGTCTGTCTGTCTCTCTGTCTCTCTGTCTCTCTGTCTGTCTGTGTCTCTGTCTCTCTCTCTCTCTCTGTGTCTCTGTCTCTCTCTCTCTCTGTCTGTCTGTGTCTCTGTCTCTCTCTCTGTCTGTCTGTCTGTGTCTCTGTCTCTCTCTCTCTCTGTCTGTCTGTGTCTCTGTCTCTCTCTCTGTCTGTCTGTCTGTGTCTCTGTCTCTCTCTCTCTCTGTCTGTCTGTGTCTCTGTCTCTCTCTCTCTCTGTCTGTGTCTGTCTCTCTCTGTCTCTGTCTCTCTCTCTCTCTCTGTCTGTCCGTCTGTCTGTCTCTTTCTCTCTTTCACCCCGCAACTTTACAATGTTTTTTAATGCAGTGGATGATCCAAGGTCCTGACGTCTCTAGTAGTGGATAGTTTTTTGGGTCTGTACTTGTGGATAGTTTTTGGGTCTGTACTTGTGGATAGTTTTTTGGGTCTGTAGTAGTGGATAGTTTTTGGGTCTGGTGCTAGGGTCCGTGGCGTCGTTAATGTCCACTGGGGCCGTTGCGCATGTGCTATATTTAATCCTGTGAGTTGGCATGGCGCTCAGTCGCAGAGCAAACACGGACACACGCAGTGAATGACGTCCGATAGCTCCCGTGACATCAAGCACGCTGTGGCCCGCTCACTCACTGCCTCTCATCTGTCACAGCCTCTCTCTGCACTCTGCATAGTACTGGGTTAGTTCAACTATAGTACTTAGTACTAGTCAGAGCCAGGTTAGTTCTAGTTAAAATACTTGGTGTAGATTAGGTTATTACTAGTTTAAAATATGTTGTTAAATGGTTTAGTCCTGTTCTTGGGTGGTCTTTGTCCAGATTTAGACCTGGTTTAGATCTGCTTTAAATTTGGGATAGACCTTGTTTAGTCCTGTTCTTGGCTGGGCTTTGTCCTGGTTTAGACCTGGTTTAGATCTGCTTTAGGTTTGGGATAGACCTGGTTTAGTCCTGTTCTTGGCTGGGCTTAGTCCTGTTTAGACCTGATTTAGATCTGCTTTAGGTTTGGGATAGACCTGGTTTAGTCCTGTTCTTGGCTGGGCTTAGTCCTGGTTTAGACCTGGTTTAGATCTGCTTTAGGTTTGGGATAGACCTGGTTTAGTCCTGTTCTTGGCTGGGCTTAGTCCTGGTTTAGACCTGGTTTAGATCTGCTTTAGGTTTGGGATAGACCTGGTTTAGTCCTGTTCTTGGCTGGGCTTAGTCCTGGTTTAGACCTGGTTTAGATCTGCTTTAGGTTTGGGATAGACCTGGTTTAGTCC
Source organism: Eucyclogobius newberryi (assembly GCF_026437365.1). Lineage (NCBI taxonomy): Eukaryota > Metazoa > Chordata > Actinopteri > Gobiiformes > Gobiidae > Eucyclogobius > Eucyclogobius newberryi. The sequence goes on from NW_027316056.1 coordinate 14,847,302, forward strand.
TGTTCTTGGCTGGGCTTAGTCCTGGTTTAGACCTGGTTTAGATCTGCTTTAGGTTTGGGATAGACCTGGTTTAGTCATGTTCTTGGCTGGGCTTAGTCCTGATTTAGACCTGGTTTAGATCTTCTGTAGGTTTTGGATAGACCTGGTTTAGTCCTGTTCTTGGCTGGGCTTAGTCCTGATTTAGACCTGGTTTAGATCTGCTTTAGGTTTGGGATAGACCTGTTTTAGTCCTGTTCTTGGCTGGGTTTGGTCCTGGTTTAGACCTGGTTTAGATCTGCTTTAGGTTTGGGATAGACCTGGTTTAGTCATGTTCTTGGCTGGGCTTAGTCCTGATTTAGACCTGGTTTAGATCTTCTTTAGGTTTTGATAGACCTGGTTTAGTCCTGTTCTTGGCTGGGTTTGGTCCTGATTTAGACCTGGTTTAGATCTGCTTTAGGTTTGGGATAGACCTGTTTTAGTCCTGTTCTTGGCTGGGTTTGGTCCTGGTTTAGATCTGCTTTGCATCTGGTTCAGTCCTACTGTTTACTTGACCTTTTTAATTTTGATTTTAGATCTGGTTTGGACTTGATTTAGACCTGGTGTAGACCTGGTGTAGTCCTGGTTTTGAGTTTAATCCTGGTTTTGTCCTGGTGTTCGACTCATGATTTAGGGTGCCCACACACTTGCCATGATTTGGTCTGTTTTGAGAACAGTTTAGTCCCAATGTAGACTTGGTTTACCCTAGTTCTGGTTTAGTTCCAAATCTATTCCTGGTTTAATCCCAGTTTGAATGTGGTCTATGTGCTAGCGTGAACGTACCCTTGGACTAGGTTTAGACTTGATGTAGACCAGGTTTAGTCCTGGATTACTGCAAAGAGTTATACATTTATCTAGTTTTTAATTACTTGTGTAGGTCATATTACGTGTACTCAAACCTTTAGTCCATTCTTTTACCGGGTTAGTTTGACCCGCTGTGGTCCTGGCATAGACCTTGTTTAATCCATTATAACCCAAGCTTAGTCCCTCCCCTTTACTCCTCTCTCCCCCTCGCACTTTCTCCTCCTCTCCGGATGTTTTTGATTGGGGCTCCGACCACATTCCCCTCGGCCCACGCTTCTTTACATGTCCAGGAGGAGCACACACCATCAGCAGTGGCCTTTTGAAAATGCAATCAGTTAGTTTTGGTTTGTGGCTTCGCAAAGAGTTTAAAGGGGAAGTGGGAAGTTCTGATGCAGCATGGAGTAAATGGTTTGGTCAGTTATGAGTCCAAACTTGACTGTTCACCAGTACTGCATTGTACTTTACGCGATGCAGTACAAAACTACTACCGCTACAAAAAGGAGAGCGTGTTACTCCTTAACAAACGCTTAACTGTGATTTCTGCAAGCAAAGATGATCACTTGGTGTTACAAGTGACAATCTTACTGAAACATAAGATGTAATATCAGTATTCAGTACACACATACACATATTTAATCAACCCCTTTAACCAGGACAGTCCCACATTGTACTGACCCTGTTTTACATGTTTTAGAGTCGATCTAAGACGCTGGGGTGCCCTCAAAAACAGATTGACATGTTTGTTTTACAGCCAAATATATAAGTAATAACTGTTTTATCCCTAAGCAATTATAAGCAGTATGAATTTCTCACAGTTGCAGCAGCGAAGCGATTAACCCTCAAACAAAAGTATACACATCGACTTAAACGGCTCCCTGCTGTGGCTAATATAATGTTGAGTGAACCTATTCTTAACTCAAGTGTGTGTGTGTGTGTGTGTGTGTGTGTGTGTATATATATATATATCATTAACACATGAATATGATCGGGCAATGTTGACAAAATGAATACAGTATGTTTAAAATGTATTTAGGAATATCTTAAACTAAATAAATGCTACTTTCTGTGGAAAAAAATTACTGAGAATCAAGTGTCTCGCACAAAATGTGAAAGGATATTATACCCTTGTTGAAACATTTCACTCTAAGTTACTGATCCTTTTAGCTGCTCATTTCACATTTTTTCTTCTAATAATGACAAAATACTCAATATTGTAATTTTGTATATTTGACAACTATTTCATTAAAAATCTCCCATGCACCTTTACTTATTAATGACGTTTTAACATCAATGATCACCGACCAAAGAAACTGTTCTCTGTTCTTCTGACTCTTCTCTCCCAAACAAACAGTAAACTGGTCAAATATGAATGAGGCTGTTACTAGAGATGCCCAGCCCCACCAATTTGGTACCTGTGCGTAATCTTTAAAATCTCACAGTGCAGACAATTTGTGTGCAAAGGCATGGAACAAATGGCTATAAGCACGGTTTTACAACTATTGCAATTTGCAGTCCACAGTTTAATCAGCTATTCAAACTAAAACCAACATACAGATGCCAATTTTCCTCTTCTTTTCAATTTGGTTTCATACAGTAGGCACTCCATCGAAATAAAGGTGTTAAATAAAGGTGTTATCACTGGTGGTGTATGACTTTTACAATGGCAAGGCAACACATAACAAATTCATGCATTACTTTAAGTAATAACTGTCAGTTATAATTCTATTGGTTAAAAGCATATTTTGGGATTTAAAATGTATATTTTCAATTGCCATGTTATTAGTTGATTTTTTTAAATTTGAGCTAATATAATTTGAGCGTAAATTATTCTCAATGTTTTGCATGACATGACATCAGAAAAATTTAGTGAATGAAGATTTGACCAAGTTAGTTTTTTTGTTGTTGTTGATCCAGTCATTTCAAATATTCAATGATCCGCTTGGGTCGACGGATATGGCCAATCCTCTGTCAGTAAAAGCCTGTTTTTGGAGTTCAGACATAGAGCAATAAATTTTATAGCATTTTATTTAAAAATCTTAAAGGTCCCATATCATGCAAAATCGACTTTTTAGAGCTTTTAACCTTCTTACAGTGCTATTGATACCTCATATATTTGCCCAAAGTGTTTTTTTGATTGATTCCTGCAGTCTTTAGCGAGAGTACAGTCAATAAAGTTTTTATAAATTTTCCTCTTTTTTCTATGATAGGAACGATATTCTGTGAGTAAAAAAGGCAGAAGTGTTTTAGGATAAATAGTAATGTTGTTATTATAAAATGTTTCTCCACCGTTCACTTTGCTGATTTGATTCCCTCGTCTATTGTGCAGCAAAGCTAAAAAATGCTTTGATTCATTTCAACATAATCAAAGCAATTACATCCATGTCATTAAGCGTGCAGATGATACTTGCCATTTTCTCCTGTCTGCACTTTAATCAGTTCTCATCTGAACAATACTGACATTTATATTAATAGATTCCAGTTAGTGTCTGGTCTTTCTGCTTTATATTTTATTTCATTGCTGATTTTCTGACCCTTTTATATAACATACGGTATAAAGTCATGGCTTTATTGAACATTCGGCAGATGCTTTGTTGGATGTGTCCATTAAGCCTCACCTTTTTTTCAAACTGTACACATGCATTTGCTTTGGGTGCCAGAACGCAACCCATTGACCTTCCTGTTACTGTTATTTTTTTTTTTCCGACTCAAGGCCAACAATGATGTGTAAAGCACCTCCTAGAAAACATATTTTTTCCCATAAAATGCATTTGTCATCCCTTATAGCTTGTGATCTTACCTTCATTTGACCTTTCTCCCTCTCCTGCGAAGCCCCCTCCCACCACCACTGTAGCGCCGCTGTCCATCATCCAGACCCACCCATGCCTTTCTGTCCTCCGCCCCTCCGTGTACGCGCGCCCTCCTCCTCCTCCCCCTCGCTCGCTCCTTCCTCCCTCGGCACAAAGCCCGCCCGCCCCCGATTTCCTGGACTTTGGTGGTGGTGATCCCCAGTTCAGTCTCTGCTAGCAGGCTTAGCGCGCCAAAGCTTCGGCAGTGCAGGGCTGTTGTCGAGAGAAATCCAGCGCTAAGAGGGAATTACCTACAGCAGACAATCCAGAACGCACAAGGTTTCATTGAAGTGTGTGGTTCATTGTTTTCAATAGACACTCTTTGTCAGTTGTGTGTAGAAATGATATGAATTGCTTAGCCATTACTGTGGACTGAGGGCAAATAACAGAAATGATAAATAATTTGAATACAGGAAACTTACTGCACTACAACTGCTTCTACAGTGGTGCAAATAAGATTATGGTCAATTTTCAAAGCAAAAGAAGTCGGAAGCAAGTGTCCGAAATGTACTAGTATTAATAACTCTAAAACTCTAAATAAAAGACCGTTTACACCAAAGACAGTGACATTATTAAATAAAAATGACAATAATACACTTAATTCACTGGATTTCAGGTTTTATTTGATTAGAATATATTTTCAACGTACAATAGAAATAATAATTTGACTAATCTTTCAACAATTACTAAATGGACGCACTTGTTATTGTTAATTTTCTCGAATCTATAATGTTAATATAATATAATAATGTTACGATATTTGTTTTTGTTTATTCATCTAGTTCAAACCTGCATATGATACAGATTTAATACAACAATTGAATAACGACAAACTCTTCCTGCTTTTAATATATTGGTTTCTATGTTGTACAGTAGACTTCCCCTATAGTTGACTGACTTGTATCTTAATTTATAGTGATATTTTGGCACAGTAACACTAACAGTGGCAGTCGGCCTTGTTAAAACCTCCATGTCCATTTCCTTGTAAATGTGGAAGACCTGTATCGTCTGCCTCTCCTCTCCTTTGTTAAATGACATTTGTTGTTCTTTCGAGGGTTGGCCAGACCCCCTGCACCTTCCTATTGAGCCGGCGTCATGAATTTTTTATGAATGTTTGCCTGTGTGTGTGTGTGTGTGTGTGTGTGAGAGGCCCTCAGCTGCATCAATAGCCATTAGTGCTAGAGCCGGGGTAATTGTGCCACAGTGGCTGCAGAACTGGAGGAAAAACACACATTATCTGATCATACTGCAGAGGGCAATATGGCGGGAGGCTGAGGAGAGGAGCGAGGATGCACAGTGTTATAAAGACAATAAATAATATCTAGTATAACAATAAAACACAACTTGCAATGCAAGGTGACTCCTAATATCTTTATACATGCTTTGGTTTGTGCTTGAGGATTTAAGTAGTGAATGACTATGAAAGTGAGAGGCTATGTTATGGCTGAAGCAGTGTCCTAATTCCTACCTGAAACCCATAGTAGACAGGGAATAGATGATAAAATAATGATCACATTTATTAAGCAAAAAAATCTGAATTTTTTGACCATTTTATTGTGTCACATAATGTGTATTGATGTAAGAATGTTGCTATAATAATAGATTATGGGTGAGGGATGGATTAGAGATGGGCGATATATTGGTTCCACAGATATTGGTATGTTCTGATATTGAAAATCTAGCTGCTATTTGGCACCATTATTACAATGTTTCTATTATGATTATATTTGTCTACAGAACATCAGACATTTTTTTTAAACAAAAATGCATAGAAAAATCTAAAATTAAATATGAATAAGGCTAAAGAGCTGGTTCTATCATGCACAATCATTGTATATCCCAGAGAAATACATTTTGTTATGACTTTTTCCCAAAGTGAAAAATTAATTTGTGAACTTTACTAGCTAAAGCCCTGTGCATTTTAATAAACCTTTTTAACCTGTGCTGGATCATGACTGGGACAGGGCCTGACCAAGACTAAATCAGGACTAAACTGGGCTCGAACCAGGACCAAACCAAGTGTGAACATGACTTTATGTATTATATTTTGTTCAGAGGACACACAGAGGAGGAAGAGGACGGTGTAATTGACAGTATTGACCACACAAGCTGTTTGCGACAATGTTGCTGCGTGGCTATAATGACACATTTCAGTTTACAGGCCACAAACTCATGTTGAATGAACTACAGCATCACTGTCTTAGTGCGGAGACGAGGGTCCTTTTAGTGTTGAACTCCATGGGCCCGGAGTCGGAGAATGGGCTGTTAACTGTTGAGTGGTCAGGGGTTAAAAGAGAAGAGAAGGTACTCTAACTTTTTGCTACAATCTCAGAAATGCTCTCCCAAGAAAGTGCTGGACTGAATGATGTCGTCAAATTGCTGAGCAACCAGCTTCTGGCTGCTCTTTCTTAAAACAATAGCAGCTAATGGTCTTGTAGGTCCAATGACTCAAAATTTATCTAAAAGCAAAGACTTCTGTGATATTGCTGTACAGCCGAGTGTTGTTACAAATGTGTGTGTGTGTGTGTGTGTGTGTGTGTATATATAATATATGTGTATGTGTGTGTGTGTGTGTGTGTGTGTGTGTATATATAATATATGTGTATGTGTGTGTGTGTATATATATGTGTGTATATATGTGTGAGAGAGCCCGGAACTGTGTGTCTGACACTCGGACCTGCAGTGTGGGGGCGCCCCAGGGCACTGTCCTCGCGCCCTTTCTCTTCACCCTTTACACTGCAGACTTCAGACATGACACGGACAGCTGTGTCCTGCAAAAGTTCTCTGACGACTCTGCCATCATCGGACTCATCACGGACGACGATGACGCGGAGTACAGAGGACTGGCCCAGGACTTTGTGGACTTGTGTCAGTGGAACCACCTCCTCATCAACGCGGGGAAGACCAAGGAGATGGTGGTGGATTTCCGCAGACGCCACCCCACTGCCCCCTCACCAGTGAACATCCAGGGACGGGACATTGAGAGAGTGGACTCATACAAGTACCTGGGTGTTCATCTGAACCACAAACTGGACTGGACTCATAACACAGACGCACTGTACAGGAAGAGCCAGAGTCGGCTCTACCTCCTGAGGAGACTCAGGTCTTTTGGAGTGACAGGGCCACTCCTGAAGACCTTCTACGACTCTGTGGTGGCATCAGCCCTCCTGTACGGTGTGGCCTGCTGGAGCAGCAGCATCACAGAGAGGGAGAGGAGGAAGCTGGACAGAGTCATCAAGAAGTCCAGCTCCGTCCTGGGCTGTGCTCTGGACTCGGTGCAGGAGGTGGGGGACAGAAGGGTCCTGGCTAGATTCACATCTATGCTGGACCATGAGTGTCACCCCCTGCAGGACACTCTCTCCGCTCTGGAGAGCAGCTTCAGTGAGAGACTGATCCACCCTCGATGTGTGAAGGAAAGGTTTCGTAGGTCTTTCCTTCCTGCTGCTGTCAGACTTTATAACAAAAACTGTTAGTACTGAACACTCGCAATACTGACCTAACCTAATACTGATGTGCAATTCTGTCATATGTGCAATTGCTGTTGGAATTCATGTGCAATTACTGTGAAATTCATGTGCAATCTATGTGCTGTCGTGACACATATTCATGTGCAATTACTGTCGTGATCACATGCAATGGTATTTATGTATTTATTTATTTGTCTATGGGAGTTTTTATTTATTTATAGGAGATCTTCTACTGAAAGTGTTTTTCAAACTTCCTATAAGTGATCTGTTCTTCTGTATCTACCTCTGTATCTACCTGCGTTACACCAATGAAATTTCCCCATGTGGGACAATAAAGGAATATCTTATCTTATCTTATATATATATATATAATTTCATTTAAAAACCCTGACAATATAATGCAATTTTCTCTTAACTATTTGGATTTCCTAGATGAATACCTTTTTGGCCTTAAAAACTTTTCAAAGAAGGTAATTTTTCAGTGTCAATACTATTCAATATGCAATACTAGGTAGTATGGATTAATGTCTATGTATTTGACAACCTAACTAAGTCAATATTTAGATTGAGGAAAAGTTGTGACATTCACCATAATAGACATTTTAATGTTTTTTATGAAGGTTTATGTTTAACAAAACAAGGACTAAACCAGGACCAAACTAGACCTAAATGTGTACCAAACGGGACTAAACCCGAACAAGAACTAGCACAACTCAAAACAAAGTCCAAACAAAGACTAAACCAGGTCTTGGGTAGTACAGATCTTGATTTGTTTACCACATGATAATATCAAAAACTTTCCTTTAGTATCGAGCTTGAAACACTACTTGGATCTTACCCAGTATTGAATATGAATTGAACTAGGTCTTAATCGGGACTAAATGAGAGCTATACCAGGACTAAAGCTGGACTTGTTAGTGCATCTTTGCCTGGTGTTTCTGTTGCACTGTTTGCAGTCTGCGAGGAGTTAGGCTTCGTCTGTGTTCTCTGTTATTGGCTCGTCTGCAGATCACTTCCTGAATGGTTCCTAAAATAGCACCAACCACCATCATAACCAAGGAAACGCCAGCTGCTCTTTTCAAAACTCACTTTCTCTGCCCTCCCCTCTCTACCTGTCAGGACACTAATATAATTTTAACATTACATTATCACAAGCTCAACACGACTGAAGCAACTTGTGGGTAACCGTTTTTCGACATGGAAATATCTGAGAGGATTCTTCTTGAAACTATTTTCTTGCCTTGAATAGGTCGGCTTCATTGTAATGTTGAGAATGTAAACAGTGTTTTCTGTTTCAAGAATGCGGAAGATGTTGCTTTTTGTTCAGTGAGAGAAGAGAAATGTTGATAATTTGATGTTCATTTGACGACATCATTAAAAGGTACATACACTTTGCCAAGATTCAATACATTAAAAGTATTTGTGATTCCTGGTCAATAGGTGGTATTTAAAAAAAGAGACAGAGCTACAAATGTTATTTCAAAGATACAGGCAACAATTTATTTATAAACTTAAAAGTGTGACATTATTTTGCCAAACTCTGGCTTGTTTGCAAAGTAAACGGAAAGAGAAATTATGAAATGCTGATGACATTTTTTACCAAAGTGAATTGTTTTGCATTTACTTTAAGAATTATGAATGAGAGCTGCCAGAAAATACTGATACTGAGTAAAGGAATTATTTGTTTTAGCACATTTATCTCCTTTTTGAGGAAAGGCTCTGTTGCGCAATTGACACAAGTTCTGACCTCATAGAAAATAAATGCACGGTTGGAAAATAAATGATTCATCTGACAGAATTCAGTGTCGCTGTTTACTCTGCAAATAATTTCCCTTTTTCTTTTGCTTGCATATTGAAACACGCATAGATTTTATGCCTCTGTTGTCACAACCATCATAATAAATCTGAGCTTTTCGGACTAGAAGAAAGACTAAATTTGCTGCTTTAAGTGTGACTGGAGTTCAAGAGAAGAATTTTAGAAATCTATTAAAGCAAAACTAGTTGGCGCAAAACCTAAAACAACACAAGTCTCAAAAATAGCTATGAAAACGACTGATAATTTAGCGCTGATTTTGGGTCAACGTCTTTTGCTGAGTTCACGTCTTCAAGCTTGTTTTAAAAAGTTTCAAAACACGGCACTTGGACTTGGAGAGCAGAGAGAGCAGAGAGCGAGCCGATTATGCTCTTTTCATGCTTTGTAATTGTCACTATTTCAGAAAACGACGAGTGGTGGAATGTGTTTTATTTTTGGCTGGCTGACAGTTAAGGAGCCATTGCACTTTTTAATGGATAGTTAATGACTGCTGCATGAAACATAAGAAAGAAGGCCCCTGGGGGATCCTGGCGCTCGGCTAACACTTGTCTCCGAAGACAAGGAGAAGTCCTCAGCCTTTGTTATGCACTTACACAAATATTTTGGAACATTAAGTGTATATTTTCCACACCATTGCTTTTCCAGTTCATTACACCTCTCTGAGCGGCACAATAGGGTTTGGAGGGAAGCAAGCATGTAAGCTGATTTGAGGCAAAGTGACACATTACTGTTCGGATGTTTAGATATCAACATTTAGCTAATAAGGACGCTCATTAAAATCTAAAATAAAATAAAAATGTGTTGTTAACTTTCAAACGGGGGTAAAATGTGATATTTTAACACTTTTAAGACATGTTGTACACACATTTCTGTTGGATTGATGTGAATAAATGTACCAAAAAGAGTACCAAGTCAATAAAAGGCTGGTCGATAATGGATAAAGCATTATTGAAAGGATGATTATCAAACCAGGACTAAAACCAAGGCTATGTCAGGACTAAACATTGGCTCAAACCAGGATTAAACCAAGGCTACATCAGGACTAAACATTGGATCAAACCAGGACTAAACTAAGTCTACATCATGGGCTCAAACCAGGACTAACCAAATCTACATCATGGGCTCAAACCAGGACTAACCAAGTCTACATCATGGGCTCAAACCAGGACTAAACCAAGTCTACATCATGGGCTCAAACCAGGATTAAACCAAATCTACATCATGGGCTCAAACCAGGACTAACCAAGTCTACATCATGGGCTCAAACCAGGACTAACCAAGTCTACATCATGGGCTCAAACCAGGACTAAACCAAGTCTACATCATGGGCTCAAACCAGGACTAACCAAGTCTACATCATGGGCTCAAACCAGGACTAACCAAGTCTACATCATGGGCTCAAACCAGGACTAAACCAAGGCTACATCATGGGCTCAAACCAGGACTAAACCAAGTCTACATCATGGGCTCAAACCAGGACTAAACCAAGGCTACATCAGGACTAAACCAAGGCTACATACATCAGGATTAAACATGGGCTCAAACCAGAACTAAACATGGGCTCAAACCAGGACTGAACCAAGTTTACATCAGGACTAAACATGGGCTCAGACTAGGACTAAACCAAGTCTACATCAGGACTAAACATGGGCTCAAACTAGGACTAAACAAAGTCTGCATCAGGAGTAAACATGGACTCAAACTAGGACTAAACAAAGTCTGCATCAGGACTAAACATGGGCTCAAACCAGGACTGAACCAAGTCTACATCAGGACTAAAAATGGGCTCAAACTAGGACTAAACAAAGTCTGCATCAGGAGTGAACATGGACTCAAACTAGGAACCTAAGCATGCATACTTGTGTATAACATTCTCAAAAAACTGTCTTTGACTGTTTTTACCTTGAAAGAGTCTTCCTGACTCCAACTCAAAATGCCCACTTGGATTATCTCTGGGCTTAGCTGGTTGACAGCGCTGCCACCTGTTTAGTTTGTTGTTGCTGAAGCTAGTGATCGCTCCACTCTTTTATTATATCCACCACCACACTGCTTCAATTATGTTCAAATCACCAACGCGGCACAGTATTTCTCTCGCTAGTGAGCCAAAAGTTTATTGTGTACATTATATAATAATGCAGACATTTCTCTACTGTTCTTTAGGCTGGTTTCTCATCTCTGGTCAAATGTCTGGTTGTGGAAGTCCTTCATACTCATGTTTCACTTTGAACATGCTCTGAATTGTACATCGTTTTAGTGTGTTGCCACAGCCATGTTATAGATGTTTACTGTAGACCTTTACCTAAATGTTAAATGTAGGGCTCAACAATTCGTGAGAAATATTTAATTGCAAAATTTTGTCAGCCACTGTGATGTTTAGATAAATTAGGCCTAACCTGGACTTTTGTTACTAAAAAACAGTGTAAAAAAACATGCATTCTTACTGTGGATGGGCTATCCTCTCCACAGATATGACCTGTTACTTCAAACCAATAACATCTCCATGAAAAAAGCAGGTGGTGTGCCCTCCACTTGAAAAGTTGGATAGCAAACATTAGCAAACAAATTGCAATCAGATTTGCAATTTGTGATTTAAAATTCATTCATTCAGAGATCACATTTTAAACAACTCTAGGAGCACTAACATTTGAGAGAAGACTGAATTATAAACGTATAAAATCATGTCATGCTTAACATTTCAGTCTGAGCACTATGTTCTTTAAAGGCATTGCACCTGATTATTGCAATCTTAAGACTGTGGATTTTGCAGTAGTACAAAGTTACTCACAACTTTTCAAGAGCAATTGCTTCTTAATTATCAATCTCAATGAGTTTATAAAGATTTTTCACAACTTTCAGAAGCCAGAGCTAGAATTTTGCCATCACAGCAATGCTAACAACAACTAGCATGCTAACAATGCACTTCCTGGTTCACGAACAGTACATTTACAGTATTTATTCATTAGATGCAGACAGCTTACAGTGCTCTCATTTTGACCCTAAGAGTTGCGTTTACGATATATCTGTAATGGGGCAAGACAAACGTGTCATTGCTTTAACATATTTACTTTTTGCTAACAGTGACTATTCATACACATTGATTACGCTCAGTCTTGCCGCCCCGTTTAAATGCTCATTGCTCATAATTTTCTTCCAACAAACCTGCTTGCTTTGTTTTCCTACCGATGCACAGCTGAAATATTTGCAGCCCTGCGTGTCTCCAGGGTTGTCTCTGTGTGAACAGAAGAAAAACATGCATAATAGACAACAGCGGAGCCGGTTTGTATCGACGCAGCCTCACCACACCAACACCTGCGGTACAGGTGCTTGATGTGGGGGGCAGCGTGTTCTTTTTGATTGGTCTTTTTAAGGGCGTACATTAAACTTACTATGCAAAATCTTAAAGTATTAGTCCTATATGATATTATTTTTCAGGCCGTAGTTCATTTATGCCCCAGTACAGAAATGTATTGTAAAAGCATCTATTTGGGTGAAAATAAGACCACAGCACATTCTCTGTATCTACTTAAAGGGCATTTTATTCTCAGAGAAGCAGGAAGTGCCGATAGCATGCTAATGTTTGTTAGCTTTACTCAGGACGGCCAAACTTGTTCTGGTCTCAGAGACTCGTGAGAAGGGCTTGTAAACTCATCATGGTGAATATTTAGGATGCTGCGAATGCATTAGGCAAATGAGCGATACATTTTTACAATAATACAATTTTTTAATGAACTAGTTCTGTTTTCAAAACTGTAAAAGGCCTGGTCAAAAACTTCTGATGCCTTTCTCCTTTGAGTTGCCACTGCTTCCTGGGAATGTTCCACAGTATGGCGTTCAATGTAGTTCTTTCATTTATTGCATTGCAGGTGTCTTTGCTGCCAAGAATTACCTTGAAAAACATGGAAGTAATGTCATCGCTCCACAGATCTGACCTGTAACTTGGGGCCACCTGCTTGTCTCCACGGACAGATGTGCAATCAAATAAAAACACGCAATTTGAACTGTCGCAATGACCAAATCGCAAAGGCTGCTGTCATCATTTAAGTGATGTCTTCTTGGAACAACATAATATCCTGTCTCACTTTCCTTGTAGTTTAAATCTACACAAATGTGCTAAAATGCATGTGGTTCTTGTGTTAGTTTTGTAGTTCATGTTTCAGTTTTTAAATATGGACATTGCAAATCTAATCTAATCGCACTCGGATATTATGCCTCAATCGTTCAGCTCTTTTTAAAGCCATACTGCGGTACATTCAAAGCAAAGCAATGACCTGACGGACCCTCCACCAGAAGTGTAACACACGCCTTTAAAAAAAAAAAAAAAAAAATGAATTGAATTGCAAATGTTCTCAATTGTACAAGTATTGCACCTACAGCAATCATAGATTTCACATTCACGTTACACATACGTGAGAAAGAGTCGAAGCAGTAGTTCTCTGTTACAGTTCAGAATGAAAAATGAGCAGCGGAGGAGCAGACTGTGAGAGACTTTCCTTCCTGTAGAGGGCAGGTAAAGGAATCAGACGTAGGAATCCGGCGCAGAAATGGCACGCAGCCCACGCACACGCACACGCACACACACACGGACGGTTCCGGGTTTGTACAGCCACACACTCTCCACTCCTTCTCGTTTCCTTCCTCGTTCGGCTTCGCTCCTTCCTCTTTCTCCAGTTTGTTTTCTCTCCTTGCGGTCTCCCTTTTCTTTCCACCCTCAACCCTTTTCCGTGTCTATCGGGGTTGCCAGATAATCAGAGCAACAAAGCGACCAAAACGAGCAAGCTATACATTAAAAAACAGTACTGAAATGTGTGTCGCCGCCGAATGAGCTGGATGAGCGCTAATGAGATGTGCATATTATTAATAGTAATGTAACAAGTTTAAACAGTCTGTTAACGTGAAACACAACTGGAAAAGCCTAAAAAGCACCTGTTTTATGTCGGGATGTCCAGTGAATTGATCATTGTGATTTTTTTTTGGGGTCACAATATAATCGGAAGAATTGAACAAATCAGCTGCGAGTGTTGGCGGGCTTTTCTAAACTCGGACAAACATTTTCCCGAGCAGCAAATGAACGCAGAAAGCGACTTGGTAACTCTGGTGTCTTTCTATCAAAGCCCCCACTCCTTTTTTCTAAACTCTTTCCCCTGTCTGTCCCTCTCTCTCCTTAACATTTCCCTCCCACCCTCTCCTTGTTCGCCCCCCCTCTCTCTCTCTCTCCTGTCTGTGTCTGTTTATGTGGATTGTTCTCATGCCGTCGTCATGGTGACTGTGATGCAGACAGACCAGCCGCCTGTCTGCTCTGCTCATGTCAGGAGTGTGTGTGTGTGTGCGCAAGTGTGTGCTGTGCGTGCGGCTGATAAAACGCTCAGGGAGGAAGTGTTTAGAGAATTATGTAATGTCCCCCGTTTTCGAAAAAAAGAGGGAAAAAATCAAGTAAAAAGGATCGTGTCTGACCACGCGTGTTCTGTAGTTGGCATTTTTCAGTGTCGTTTAGTTGGATTTATTGGAGCTTACTTTTATTGCCGGTTAAAAATTACTTTACATTTACTTTTTTGGAGCATGGATTGAACGGTATTTACACACTGTTGCTACATACGATTTTCTCAATGATTATTTTTTGTGACGTGAATTATCCAATTAACTGAATAATCTTGACACTCCTAATTAAAGGAAAAGTCGAACAATCTGTCAGCACAGTACCCATGTGCAATACTGACATAATCATGTGCAATACTGACATAATCATGTGCAATACTGACTTAAAGGTTGAATGGACGATTTTTTTGGCCCAAATCTGAGTCTTATTTCCTCGTGGCGTGGACTGCCAATTAGTCCTGCCACGTATCAATCATAAAACGCACCTACCGCTCACCTGCAGCTGCGTGTGACTCGTCCCACATTTCCGCGTGCCTAAGCGCATGGATCTATCATAATATAGTTCCCTCAGTGTATGGGACAAAATGAAGACAGAGAAAGACAGTTCGAGCTGACTCAAAAGTAGACTGAAATCTACGGGAGACGAGAGATGCGATGTGATCTTTCGCGCTAATAAACAAACGCACGTGTGTGTTGTATCAGTCCACACGGGGGAGTGCACATGTGCACTTCCACCTGCGTGCTCAAATCGCTGAAAAATCGTCCATACCGCCTTTAATCATGTGCAATACTGACAATCATGTGCAATACTGACATAATCATGTGCAATACTGACTTAATCATGTGCAATACTGACATAATCATGTGCAATACTGACATAATCATGTGCAATACTGACATAATCATGTGCAATACTGTCATATTCATGTGCAATACTGTCATATTCAAATGCAATAATGTCATATTCATGTGCAATACTCATATGCAATAATGTCATTCATGTGCATATAACTTCTGTAAATAAGAGTGCCACTATTACTATTATTATTATTATTCGTTTTATGTTATCTTATTTTTATTTATTTTAATTTTTTCCTCTATTCCTTATTAAGAATATGAGAGGTTCTGTCTATAGGAGTTTTGTTTGAGAGTTTTTCTATAAAGAGAGTTTTTTAAAGCTTTCTATAAGTTATCTGTTCTTTTACTTCTGTATCTAAATGCGTTGCAACGCCAACATTTCCTCATTGTGTGGACAAATAAAGGCATATCTTATCTTAAACCTACAATTTTAAAGTTCTAATATTTGCCAAATATTTCCATTGTTTTGTTTCTTTGACTCTGGTGTGAATTTGATGTAAACCTTCATTTGAGAGTATCTTGACAGACACACAAGCCACAGAGAACAGGAAGTAGAACCAGCCAACAAAACTGAACTGGTTTGAGAACAAGAAATGACAAATGCACGGGCAGGTGCACATTCAATTTGTTTCCATAAACTGTTTTAATACCCACAAGACAAGAGTTCATGAATCAAAATGCAAGTTATTATCCATTGTTATCTGTCTTTTAGATCATTTTAAATGTGCATTCAGTTGGCATAGCAGACATATTCTCTGACATTACTTAAACCTGAACTGTGAATACATTTTGAATCATTTATTTAGATATTTTCAGACTTGCTTTTAGGGATGTAACAATATCCAAACCTGTTAATAATATTCATAGGATTATTGGTATTTTTTAAACCGCCTGTATGAATGTATACGCTCACATTCTGAAGAATTAAGATATAAAAGTCATGGTTTCATGTTGTCTACACTGAAATACTGAAAATAATCATGGTCTATGTAGTTCCGTCTATATATTAATTGGTTAATGGTTTCTTAATCAACCTATTTAATTGGGATTTGAAACAATTTACATGGATCAAAGCAAAAATAAATAATCTACAATTCAGAAGTACCTATATTGTCGTTTCTTTGGGTAAAATATTGGTTTGGATGATAGAGATAAGTTTTTTAGAGTGTTTGCAAATGTCATGTCCCATTTTTAGTCAATTAATCGAAGCACAGAGTGTTTTACAGAGTGTAAAAGCACATGTTTTTAATCAGTAAAAGGCTAATTGCCATAGTGAGTGAGCAAAATTCACAAACTAGGAACTTGCTTCGGCGTTGAGGTGCAACATAGTACAATTAATAAGGACA
This sequence comes from Eucyclogobius newberryi, assembly GCF_026437365.1. Classification (NCBI taxonomy): domain Eukaryota; kingdom Metazoa; phylum Chordata; class Actinopteri; order Gobiiformes; family Gobiidae; genus Eucyclogobius; species Eucyclogobius newberryi. The sequence goes on from NW_027316056.1 coordinate 14,863,824, forward strand.
ATGATAGCAAAATATATAAAATAGGGCATGGATAAAATTAAGAATTTACTTATAAAATAAAACTAGATTCAGTATATTCATAATCGAGTACAGCCCTACCTTGATATTATTGTGAGACTTTTCAGTTACTGTTACATCCCTAGTGACTATATTTCCCTCTTATGTCTCTAATCTTTGGTCTTGGAGCCAGTACTCAGTTTTTACAGAGGACCAACGGGGGTCTGAGGAAAGGGAAGGGGCCCAAATGTGAAGAAGCAGTGGTGGGAGGAGCTAAGAGGTAGTCTATAATAATAAAGTAGGAGTTTTGGAATGGGGAGTGTGACGCTGCCATCCTGCTGCAGCGAGCTCTCTGATTGGACGACATGATGGGCCACTATAAATAGGCCCCTAATCTGTGAAAGTGAGGCTAAAAATAGTGGAAGACAGAAGTAAACAGGGAGCAGGGGATCGGAGGAGAAGCTGACGGGGCAGAGGAGGTGAAAACCTTCATGACGTTGCATTTACTTCATTCATTTGTTATAGTTCGTCAGGAATATCATTATAAGATAGCTGTTTTTTAAATAATGGGCTGTAGTTTTCAATACAAAATAGTTGCATTTCCTTATTCACTACTCCTCTTCCACACTTTCTTCCACACTAGTTCTGATAAAGCTCAAGATTGTTCAAAAACTGTTCAGGAAAGGTCACATTTTGTCCAGTTTGTCATTTATTTTAGATACTCAAATGAGTATCTAGTTTCGATACTAGATTTGGTGTAGTATCAGATTGTTTTATACTTTTGACAACCCTTGCAGAAACATCACAAATTAACAATTATTCATGATTATTGACTCAGTGAAATCCAAAAGCACAGCACTTTATTTTTTTATTTTAAAATTTCATAACCATACATTTAGCTGAAATGATCCAGGGTTGCCTCCAAAATGTCAGTTATTTTATCAGTTTCAATTGTCCTAAATTATGATGATTATTGATCTGCAAATGCTGCAACTGTTTCGAATGGAAAACATTTGTACTATTTTATATTTACTTACACATTTGGCTGATTATGAGGCTCATAGATGCTTAACATATAGTAACTTTTCATAAATTTTGCACGGTTGTATTTCCCCCTTCAGACACCAATGGTTCTCTACTTTGACTATTGACATTTAACCTTTTACACAAAGTCAACTTGAGCTTTTGTGTAGCATAAAATCAAACAGTGTTATGCAGAATATTTTTACCAGCACCAAAACAACAATGTTTTACACTTCCCATACCTGCTTTTTGTACCTATCTCGTGTATATATATGAATATCTGGTGGCCCTCAGATTCCTCTGCAGTTTAAATTACATTTACAGTCCATTTAATCCACATTTTTGCTCGCCTTGTTTAGAACTTGTATAACATTGTGTAGTCCTTGGTTTAGCTCTAATTTAGACCTAGTACAGTCCTGTTATCGACCCGGTTGTACTCAAAAGGCCAAATGTTTTCTTAGGTGGTACTTGATGCAAACAATTTGAGAACCACTGATTTAGAAGCACAAAACTGAATTGTCCATGTTCAAAAATTTAACAAAAGATTAGTCAAATAAATAAATAAAATCGTAAGAAGTGAATATGTTGTCTTTTTAATGCAATCTGGTGTTTTCACAATAATTGTAACACTGAAATGTAATATTATGATTGCGGTGGGGATTCAAACTTACCAGCAATTTCAATACTGCTCTTTACTAACTGCTGTAACTTTTCTTTACCGTCGAGTTATTTTGTTTTACACTTCCCACTAAACCAGCCCTATAGAGTCTAAGAGAAAAGGAAAGTGTCCAGAGTCCAAACTGCGTTCAGTTTGAGCGTTGAACTCCCAACACAAACTTTGTGATGTCTGTAATCTCCAGCCCTTCCCCTCCTCTGCTCCCACTCATTCAGAGCCTCCTACACTCTTTAATTATGTTCACTTTGCCGAGTGAGTTGGGCGGGTGGGAGTGTGTCTGTGTATGTACGCCACAGTTGCCCGCATGGTTAAGCCTGTAATTAGTGCTCTTTAAGATGACAAATATTCTGAGAAAATGTTTCAAAAGAGCAGCCTCTGGGCCCTGAAAGAAACTCAAAGTGAACTGATGAAGGAGGGGTGAAGAGAGATGTCTATTTTGGGGGAGTTTTGGAACATTTAATGAGAAAAATACAACGAAGATGGGCTAATACAAGGTGACTTGTTCCTTCACGGAGCCTCACCTATTAGTAACACGCATGCTGTCTGTGGTAACACGTAAACATTGTAGTTTCAGAGTCTTTTTTTAGTTTATCAGTTGCTACTTTTGTGCTAATTTAAATGCATCACTAAAGTGGTATGCAGTAAAACAGTTAACTAGTCAGTGCGCCTCTCGCTCCTCTATTTGTCAAGTCGTAAGGTTCCATCATGTTAGGCGAGGAACTTTACAGCGGCCAATCAGAGCAGCCGAGTGACGACTCTTAAAACCTAGAAAATATCGGACAAATCCAACACCTTTGTGCAATTTTCGTCACGGCTACAATGAGTCAGTGTAACAGGCTCTTTCTCTTCAGTGAATACAGCGCTCTCCTGTGGCCTTTACAAGCAGATTTAATCCATGCACGTTTCCACTCACGCTCGCCTTTTCTCCTCGTGTTTTTGTTTTCATTGCACCCCGTTCGATCACCTGACACTTGTAAAAAAATCCACGCAGAAATTGGCAAGTGTGTGGCGTCACTGTCCTTCATGCGAGTGTAAGACAAAGAATCGTTGCAAAAACGTCCTCGTGTCTGTGGCCTGCGCTTTTTTTTTTGACACGGTATTCTCTTGTGTGCAGCCGCCTTAGCAGAATGCCTGGTGCACTATGTAAATGTTCGACTTGTCCTTGCTTCACAATTACAGGTGTTTTTATGCTCAAATACCTCGAAAAACATCCAGTGTAATTGTGAGCGTCTCCACTGGGACCAGACACAATTCCCCCAAGACGAAACACGAGATAGGATCCAAGAGAACGAGACAAGATGAGAATTTGACAGAATGTATTGTAAATGAAATGTGCACATTTTTAATTCATTTTAATTGATTTTTCACATGTGTGCACAATCCTTTGGCAAGTTTATTCATCAATATCTTGTGGTTAGGGGGAACAGGTGGCTGACCCTCCACCAGAAAAGTGACATACATAAGACTGAAAACATTGCTGCTCGAGCTCTTCCTGTGCCTCAGGTGGCCCTTGTTGTCCTAAACACTGCAGTCTCACCCAAATGAACGGGCCGCTGCCATTTAACTCTAATGACTGAAGTGGTGAAGTGGCTCTGCTGATTCCTAATCAGCCCAGCTCTGAGTGTGGCTGGTATAATCACTATTGGTCACTGGCTGGGCCTGTAGTGCAGTTTTGTGATGCAAATGAGCAGAAATATTTTTGTGATAAATGTATGGGGTGCGTGAGTCTGGGTCACTGTCTGATGAGATGTTTGAGGCAGAGAAGGGAGTTTCTCTTTCTGCTACACTAAAATGTCAAATATTTTGATAGCACAGTAATATTAAATCGTATAATTACAGTATAATGTGAGTTTAACGCAATGTAAAAGGCATTTCTTTCATATTATCATGTGTTCTCATAATAGTTCTCATATAAATCAAGACAATTCTTCCCTGGTTCTTCAACCAGTGTCTGTGGAGAACGTGTCCATCCATCTTCAGACCAGAATTGGTCAAAACTGTACGGTGCCGTTGACCGAATCAAGTTTGAGGTCGAACGGGAAAACTCACCCAGACACAGGAAGAACGTGGCCCTGGTCTGAGAATTCTGCCCCCTCTTGCTGTGAGGTGAGAGTGCCATCTTTCACAGATATCAATTAAAACAATGTCGCGTTGAAGGAGGGATAGAATAATATCGCCATTTAAAAAGAGTAAACTGTAATCCTTCAATAACTTTTTAATATAACACTTGTCCATTTTTGCAAATCAACTCTATCTTTCTTCTAAATGGAAAACAATTTACTTTTTCAAATGCTCTTTCCCTTTTAAACAAACTGAGCCTCATTTATTCTGCCAAGAAACTGCTTCCCCAAACTCCCAAACTGTTGGTGTCTATGGTTACGGCTTTTGAACGACGATGTGAACATGATCATTTTGGTTCAGAAACCTCCTGCACCAACCAGCTCTGAAAAACATATTAGTGCCAGAAATTGGCAAAGACAGTTTGGGCAGATTGGTCTCAGCCGTCTGCTGTTTTAATGAAAAGCAGCCATTTTTAGACTATTTTGGGTCTTGCTCTTTTCAAGGCAATTGTGCAGAAAGCGATACGTATTAAAGAACTTTGACTTCTAAATTGATTATGGTGGGCTTGTTGGTGTTCAGCAAAAGTGAAAAGACTGTGGCGCCAAAGTTACCTACATTTGTGTTGTGTTTATCAGTTAAAACATCGCTTCAGTTTCCCCTGTATTTCCCTTTTCCTCTGCCCTCACGATGCTTCCCCTCTCGCCGACTGTCATTCCTCATTTATGACTGGCCTGTGATGTGTACCCGAGACCGACGGGGCACTTCAAGATGGCTGCTGTTTCCCTGGCAACAGGATGGGAGAGGGTGAGGGATGAAGTCAGATTTTTTTTTCCCTCACTCCTTTTGGTTTTGTCCAGGTTATCAAGAATCTACTCCGAGATTGCAGTGGAGAAGATTGAAGGAGTGTTTTGGTGTCAACAAAGTGCACATTTTGGCATTTAAGACCATGTATTTGTTTCAAAAAAAGTCCCTTTTTGAGTTAGCCAAGATGGGCGGACGCAGAGGTTGTGGTCTTTGCTGTTTGTCTTGATGTGGCGCTGGATTAGAGTTACATAATACGCTCCGAGCTTCAGGCAGCATACGCTAAGAGGATTACCTCAAGTCTACTAAAGACACTGGTCCACGCACACTCGGCACTAGCGCCAGCCGCCACGCTGCAGTACAGTCTATAGTGTTCACTTGTAGGTGCACAAATGGATGCGGGCGCGTAATCCGCCACAACACCCGAGTCACTTGTTTGTCCGCACACACGCTGCGTCACAGAGTCGCCATTATCGAGGAGAATACTTTGACTTGGCCTTATGTAACAGTGGGTTTTGTGTCTTAATCATCTGATCTCATGAGGGCCGCTAGCTTCAGTTTACCCCCTCAGCAACAACACAACTTTAAGAACACTTTGTTTTTTCAACTATTCAAACGGCACTCAAAACCTAGGCAAGATTTTTGGACCGCTAAATGAACGAGAATCACATTATTTCAGTTTGTATTGTTTTTTTAATGTTATGGTTTGTGTGTTGTCGCTCTTGCAGCCCTAAAAACATGAATCAATTATTGTTTTCTTTAATTGGAATAGGCCAGACCATCTTTTGGTAGATATAGCGTGAGCTGGACACCAACAATATAATCAGGTGATGGTCGTCGTTTGACACAAAACAATACATGTTTTGATGCAATTATGTGACTTGAATTCTTATATCCAAGGTTTAACGTCTGTTTTCTGTTTGACTTTCTGATTATAGCCGTTCTGTTTTATTAATACAAGAAACTATCAAAGCAACATCTAATGCCGTGGAAATATTGTTTTTCTATGACATATTATATTGCAGTAATACCATGATCAGCTTAGCATGTTCCATCCATTTTCTACCGCTTGTTCCCTTTCGGGGTCGGGGGTGACTGGAGCCTATCCCAGTGACTTCGGGCCTTAGGCGGGGTACACCCTGGACAGTGGCCAACTTGTCGCAGGGTCAACACAGAGACATAGACATTACAGACAGTTCACGCTCACATTCATTCACTAGGGCCAATTTAGAGTCACCAATTTTTGCCTAACACATGCATATCTTTGGACGGTGGGAGGAGCCGGAGAACCCGGAGAGAACCCACGGTAACTTTTTAATTTGAAATAAATTAAATTCCACGCAAAGTTGTGCTCACAAATCACATCATAACTTCCCCTTTTTATCAAAATTCAACAGCCAAACGGCAATGTATTTTTCCAGCATAGCATCATTGTGCACTGCACCCTGTGGATATTTTCCCAAACAAGACCTGATTAGCCCAAACAGCTCAACAAATGCTCCGCTGGTCACCTTTAATTTCCTCTTTCCTGCTCCACACACACTTTACAGGCCTTAAACACACCTCCCCAAACCCCTCCCGTCTCCACTGGCTCCAGATATACTGCATCTGCTTGATGTTGGCATAATATCACTTTTGAGAACTTGGCAGTGTTAATGTGTCAGAAAGAAAACAAATCATTGGCAAAGTGTTTTAATCTTTCATTTGCATTATTTGCATGCAGTGGGCTGTATTTAAATGTCAAAAGTTCAGCTTTAACTAGTAGTAACATTCAGTTAATGTTTATTCTAACTGTGTTTTTACGATTTTGAATGTAAGCAACACATCACCATGGTGATACAATAATACATACACATTTCAACTTTAGGTTACAAATCTTGATTGAAAGGAAGTGAACTCTATCAACAACAAAGTGACAACGGCTGCAACGACTAATCAGAATCGTGACTCGTCGACCATTAAAATAATAATCGTAATTTGATATTAATTTTTGATTATCTGAACTCTAAAACACAATTTACAGTGACATCATAGGTGATGCTTTAAAATAAGGTTCTCAGTAAGCATTTTTTAATACATTAATAAGATCTAGTAGTTGTTCGTTTATAAGCACTTATATGACATTTACAAGCAGAAAATATTATATATAAAGAAAATATTTACATAAGCAGCTTATTAAGGCTCTCTACATTTTGTACAGGGATTTTTGACATGCACATGTTTTTGGTTAATGGTGTAATAGCAATTACTGTGGTATTATAAGCCGTCTTGGGCGGCAGTAGCTCATCATCATGATCTGAACCTAAACATCCAAATGTTGGGACTATTTGCCATTTCATTTTTACCATCCACAAATAAGTGCTTATAAACAAATAACTAGTGCTTATTACCACCTTATGAATATTTTAAGGTCAACAAAGATTAAAACATAATACACTTCATTTGTAAATATCACCATATTTAAAACTTTATCTGATAGATATATTACTATTTGCTATAAATAACCTATTCTACTAATCTAGTCAATTAATAAATAATAGCTGACTAGTCGACTATAAATAATCATTAGTTGCAGCCCAAGTACACAGTTCGTTGACTTCACCTGTTACATATGGAGGGTTTGAATTCCTCCTTGTTTAGGACAACACCTTTAACCCTTTACAGTATATCACAAAAGCAGCTAAAAAAAGAGACTGAATGGCATTTGCAACGGAATTCTGTTCTGTTTTGTCAGTGTTTCTATCTGTGTTTATCCCAGACAGTTGTTTTTCTGTCACGGTTCAACATCACAACAGTTTTTTTCCCCCCTTCACTCATGGTTCAAACTTGGCCACAGACCCTTTAACTTTTACCAGCACATAGTGTAATTGTATTGACTGGCCAAATTGCTTCTCCTTGTGCGCTGAAAATGCTGTGTTGTAGTTTTTGGGGGCTCGGAGGCGCAGCTGCAGCTCTTGTGTTTCGACTCTGAAACCAGATCAAAAAGGCCCCGGTTCCTTTCACCTCGCCTCACTTCCTCCGCTCAAAGCCGTCCTCCTTCCTCTCCAGCCGTCCGCTCAAAGCATTACGTTAGCGGCGAGCACATTTTATTGGAGGTTAATTTATTGGCCGCAAAACACTAGGACATGTCCACTTGTTATGACAGTCGTAACACTGGGCTTTGAGACGCTCAGACGCTGTGGCACCTCCTACAGGCCGCCGAAGATGTCTCGACCTCGCATTCCTTCAATACAAAGACAGTATGTTTTCTAATAGTCACTTGCATTATGTGGCAGTGCGGGACATACTGTACGAGGCTCAAGTTTCTGAACTAATTGTGGATGTTGACGCAAATCATAACTCTTTCCTTTTTTTGGTTTGGGCTGTTTCGCTTCTTTTCTCTCTGAGCATTGTTTTGTAGCTTGGAAAAGATCACACTCAAGCTTTTATACAGTTACTGCATAGATTCTAGTAATGTTTATAAGGAAAAAGAAGAATGAAAGAAGTTGTTAGTTGTCAAAGACCAGATACTAATCAATACTGAAAGTAGTAATAAAACTAGATGCTAATATATCACGTATAAATCACATACAGGACAGAATTGGACCTTTTATAAACTTTATAAACTATATTGATGGAGCTGGTATAATACCACGTGATAACATTAAGACATTTTAATAATTTTGTATTAAAAAATAAAATTGGGTTTTTATTATTGTTGTGGTATCAAAATGTTGAGCCTTTTCCAAGTATCTAAATCTAGTTTTTCATTTATTACTTTATTTGAACTGGGACAATGTTCATTCATGAACATTTCTGTAAATGTGCCAGTATTAGCTATAGTTTAGCTAGTTTCCATCTGTAGTCCCAGCCAAGGTGTAAAATTCCAGCAGTATATGAAACATTTACATTATATACACGTTACAATTAGGTTTAATAAAACGTATAAAAGCATTTTGTAAGAGCACAATAATAGACATATATGTCAATAACAATGACACGGGGCTAGCATGAAACTGGACTCTTACGCACAAGAGCAGCAGAGGGAAATACAGTTTTAACTATGATCACAGACTTGATTCTCTGCATATTTGAAATGATTTAGTTTGAAATATTTGTTTCATGACAGTGATACAATATCGGCTCTCCCTCAACAGAATGTTTTTTTTAGCGTTAACAGCAGTGTGTCAATAAAAATGTAAATGTGTTATTTCTGCCGTGTCATGCTTCAATGAAACACTTGCAGTTACTTGTGATCCAAAACCATTAAAGCTCTTTAAAATACTGTCTCTTTAAAAACCTAGACCGGTCACAACTTTCTTGCAGGTATGTTTCCTCTCTGTGCTGTGATCACTGCTGAATCCTCTCCCAGTGTTTCTCTACTCGTCCCCTCTCTCCCTCCTGCTCCTCATCTCTCTCTCTTACGCTCCATCTCTCTCTCTCTCTATCTCGGGTCTTCCTTGCGTCTCTCCCTCTCTTTTCTCTCTCCTGTCCATCCCTCCACTTCCTCCTCTCCCTTTGTCTCTCCTTTTTATTTCCTTCCACTCTCCCTCTCCCTTCCTTATCCCTCTATCCCCTCTCTATCTCTTTCTCCCTCTCGCTACCCTTCTTTTGCTCTCCCTCGTCCCCCCTCCCTCCCTTCTGTATTTCTCTTTCTTGCTTCTTCTCACTGTCTCTCCCCCTGCCTTCCTTTTCTCTCTCCCCTTCCCTCTCTCCCTTCCCTCTCTCTCCACTTCCCTTCCCTCTCTCTCTCCCCTTCCCTCTCTCTCTCTCTCTCTCTCTCCCCCGTCTCTCTGCTGACAGCCAGCCACAGGAATGCATCTCGAGGAACGCCTGGCGAGACGAACTGGATCAAACGGGTTCAGCTCGGCGCTGGAGCCTGTCTGTCTGCGCCTCTGTCTCTTTAGTCACTGCTCCAGATCCGCGCTGCCTGATCCATGTTTTGTGGACTTCCTTGTTCTACTCCCTCTTCCTCCTCCTCCTCCTCCTCCTCTGTCCTCTTGCCTTCCCCGCGCTCCCTCTTGCTGTTCTTTTTCTTCGTCTAAGCGCTCTCCCATTTTCCCCTCTCCTCACTTTGCTGTTTCTCTGGCACGACCGAAAGACAAAGAGATCTTTTGAATGCCTTCGTGTGTAGGAGGTGGACCTCAAGGGAGGGGATGGTGTGGATGCCTAACCCTGGCTGCGTCTGTTATTTAAAAAAATTAAAAAAAAATTGGGAGGGGGGTGTTTTCGTGCAACATGTCAGAGCCCTTTCACCTATAGTATTTAGCCCTGAAAACCATACAAGTTACATTTTGGTGCCTGTTTTTTTTTTTGACCCATAAGAGGCAGAATAAAACACATGTTGGGTCAATGCTGTTGACATGTATTTAATAATCATAGAAAACATCTTATTATATAACAATTTAGAACTATTTTTATTGTAATTCATCATTCCTTACAAAGCATGAACAAAGACTTAAATAATAATGATCTGGCAGTTTATTAAGAATGATTCCAGCTTATTAACCCCTTAATTGAAGGGTCAGGAGTCAGGTCAGGGTATTAAGTAGTTACTAGGCCAGAATCAGTCTTGATAATTAATTCATTAACAGTGTTACGTGTAATCTTTGTGCTGGTCCAACAAAATCGCGAGCTAAATGTAAGGGAAAGCATCTGGTATAAACCAAATGTCACATTAATTACTTTTTGCTCAGTGTAAATATCATGTGCTTACTCCGAGGAAAAGCAAAAAATTCAAAGAATAACAAAAAAGCATGCGCATTATAGATACATCTATAGATAGCTTAGATTTTGCCCGACAGATTGAAAGAAGTTTGGGGGAGAAGATTGAGTGGCGTAAGGTTAAACAAAATTGCAGGAAGGACAGTAAAAGCTACAGCGCAGGCTCAGGAGACGTTGAATCATGTCACTTCTCCTCTTGGCCGTGTCTTGTCAGTCACTCGGGCGGCACTCCTAATTGGCTTATAATGCCCTTGTTACCATAGAGGACCCTCTGCTTTCTCCGCCCCACCCCCCGCACGACAGCGCAGCCTAAAACCTCGGTCTGTCTGTATGTCTGGGAGCTACAGCCCTGTTTGTTACCCTTCAAAATGGGCTGTCAGCAGGCATGGGGGTGGGTTAACATCCGCGTGTATGTGTGAGGGGGGTTAAGGGGCTGAAACCAGGGATGCACCTCTCTCCTTCTATCTTTGTGCGCTAGCGGGACAATGGTGTAGGCTGTGTGCGGGCCCCGGCTGACATCTCTACCTTCACCTGCAAAGGCTTGTGTTTACAAATGGTGTGCATGCAGATAATTAGTCGTTTTGTGAGTTCGACCACTGGTTCACTCCACATACCAAGGTCAGAAGACCCCCCCCATGTATTCAGCGAGACCTCAGACCTGCTTGTTATAGAGTGTTAAGGGACGGCAGGAGACCTCTGGACTACGCGCCGCTTCACTTTCACAATATGGCCCATTCAATTAAAAAAACATCTTAAAAACCTAACCCTTTTGTTGAATACCAGGAAATGTAGTTTGAAGGAGAACTTGCTGTGTAATTGGTTGAAATGACCGAAAAACACAGAGAACCAAAGCTTGGTTACAATCAAGTTGTAATTTGAAGATATTTCTATGTTGCAGTGCATTTGCTGTAACTTGAGAGAGGCTGTATTTTCAAATGACAAGCAGCGCTATTGCTGACACACTTTATGACGAAACAGCAAGTTGACTCTGCTAAGTCTTACAAATGTATGAGCGAAGGTCCCATTGTCAGGCACGTTACACAGTCTGTCAGTTGTTAAAGGCAAAAAGTATTAAATCTATACAACGTTCAATATTTCAACATTAGATTCAACTTGTTTGGAGAGTGCTCCGTTAAGTTTCTAAGTAACACTGGTCACAGAAGGGGGGTTGATCAGTGGTGTCAGATACACACAGATGATTACATTCAGTCAGGATTCGAATATTTTCTTTCAGGCTAAATTGTGATCTTTACTATGACATAATATGACCGTGACAGCAAATAGTGTTTTCAAGCCCGTCCACAGTTTATGAAGCCACACATTTCAGTATTAACCATAACCTTTTAATACAGCGTTATCATGGGGAATCCGCTTCAGTCCCTTTTCAGACAGTGATCCTAATGACACGGCCGGCAAAGTGTAGCTCGACTAATTGAGATCACAAGTTCAGACCACAATCAGAGCGATTCAGTAGGTGCGAAACCATGACGATGAACCGATGATGCACCGTTATGTTTAGACACAGTCTCAACCGCATTATTCATTTGGTTTTAACTTCACAGGATATATTCTCCTCTCCTGAGCCAGTCTGTGTTTGCGACGTGACATTTTTCACACTGAAGCGGAGGTTGTTGTTCATTAACTGGGAATTCCTCTGTCTTTGTCAGTTTTTCCCATGCATGTATTATATTATCATGTTTTTTCCTCTGTGTCCACCACCAGCGCCTCTTTAAACCGCACGTTGTTTTGAAATGCGGAAGTGCCCGGGCCGCCTCTGATTGGCTGCTCGGATGGGAAAAAGGGGCGGGGCTAGTCCGTGCAAGCGTGCGGCGGATAAACGCTGATTCGAGGCCGGGGGGGGGGAAAAGAAGGAGTCTGTGAGCGCGTGCGTGTGTTTGACGGCAGACTCATGCTGCCGTGACGTCCTGGGGATGTTAAGGCTGCGCGCTAATGCAAATAATGTAGGAAGGAAGACGACATTCCTGTTAATAAGTTTGATTTTTAAATGGTGAAACAAAATGAGAATGAAACCACGCCATAATTACGGCGCCGCTATTCCGCGCGCGGACATATGACGGCTATGAAACGCGTCACAAAAGATGTAATTATGAATAATGGCAGGGGGAAAAAGTAGCTAATGTGACGCGATGGAGAGAGGGATTGAGAGGAGGAGGAGGAGCGGCGGCGTATGTCATCCGCAGAACAATAAGAAGCGTCCGTGATGCGTCTCCGGGGCTGCCGTGACCGGGACCGGACACGCCACGATCGTGAATAACGTCTGCGGCCGTGCGCGCGCTCTCAAAAGTATCAAAGCGATCACATTTTTTGGGGCGAGCGCGCGCGGGGCAATTAACAAGACGGTAAAAGTGGGAGAGCTGCGTGTCGCGGTTTAATGTTCAGTCCCATGAATAAGTGATGGTGTGAAGAAGCGACAGTGAAGGCAAGAGGAGGAGAAGGATGGAGAGATGAGGGGGGGGGCACGATAGGCGGTTGTGTATTTTGTGCATGAGCGCCTTCCCCGGGTCGGTGTCCCCCCCCCCCCCCCCCCCTCCTCTCCTCCTCCTCCGTCCGGCGCTGGTGCACGGCGTTCATTTGTCCCGACGTGTTTTGGAGGCACAGGGCGATGTACGTGCAGCTTTGTGTGCGCTCCGTTGCATGTGCGCGCGCGACAGTGGGGATGTTTGTGGCCGGGGGGCGCGAGCGAGGGAATGAGAGAGGAGGAGGAGGAGGAGGTGGTGGAGGAGGAGGAGGAGGAGGAGGAAGAGAATAAGGGATGAGGGAGGAGGACCAGCAGCCAGGAACAGAGTGAAAAAGACCGGAGTGTGTAGTCATTGAGATGTTGAAAGCGAGCCGCGGGCAGTCTGTGCGCGCGCGCGCTCTCGCTTGAACCCCCCCCCCCCTCCTGCTCTTCGTCTTTCTCTCTGGCTTTGTGCGCCCGTAGAGCAGATAAAAGCGGCCCCCAGTCTCCAGGACAATAACGGCCATCACGGCTTTGCGGCAGCCGGCGTCGCCTATACCTACCTGCTTCCTCCTTTCTTTGTGGCGCAGGAGAAGTGTGAGAGAGAGATAGAGGGAGGGAGAGGAGAGACGCTGTGTGAGAGTGCCCCCTATGTGCCGGCGCTGCGTTCGTGCGCGTGCTCCCTCTCTCCCCCTCTCTCTTTCCCTCTCTCTCTTTCTCTCCCTTTCTCTTTGCCTCTCTCCCTTTCTCTCCCTCTCTCTTTCTTTCTCCCCATCTCTCTCCCTCTTTCTCTATCTTTCTTTCTCGCTCCCTCTCTTTCTTTTCCCCCCTCTCTTTCTTTCTCTTTCTCCCCCTCTCTCTCCCTCTTTCTCTCTCCCTCTTTCTTTCTCTTTCTCCCCCCTCTTTCTCCCTCTCTTTCTTTCTTTCTTCCCCCTCTCTCTCTTTCTCTCTCTCTCTCCCTCTCTCTCTCTCTTGCTCTCTCTCCTCTCTTCCTCCTCTCTCTCTTGCTCTCCCTCCTCTCTCTCCCTCCTCTCTCTCTCCCTCCTCTCTCTCTTCCCCTCCCTCTTCCCCTCCCTCCCTCCCTCCCTCTCTCTCTCTCTCTCTTGCTCTCCCTTCTCTCTCTCTCTCTTTCTCTCTCCCTCTTTCTTTCTTCCCCCCCCTCTCTCTCTCTCTCTCTTTCTCTCTCTCTCTCTTGCTCTCCCTCCTCTCTCTCTTCCCCTCCCTCTCTCCTCTCCCCCTCTCTCTCTCGCTCTCTCTCTTGCTCTCCCTCTCTCTCCTCTCTTCCTCCTCTCTCTCTTGCTCTTCCTCCTCTCTCTCTCTCGCTCTCTCTCTTGCTCTCCCTCTCTCTCCTCTCTTCCTCCTCTCTCTCTTGCTCTTCCTCCTCTCTCTCTCTTGCTCTCCCTCCTCTCTCTCTCCCTCCTCTCTCTCTTCCCCTCCCTTCCTCACTCCCTCTCTCTCTCTTGCTCTCCCTTCTCTCTCTCTCTTTCTCTCTCCCTCTTTCTTTCTCCCTCTCTCTTTCTCTCTCCCTCTTTCTTTCTCTTTCTCCCTCTCTTTCTCCTCTCCCTCTTTCTTTCTTCCCCCCCCTCTCTCTCTCTCTCTCTCTCTCTCTCTCTCTCTCTCTCTCTCTCTCTCTCTCTCTCTCTCTCTCTCTCTCTCTCGCTCGCTCGCTCGCTCTCCCTCCTCTCTCTCTCGCTCGCTCGCTCTCTCCCTCTCTCTCTCTCTCTTCCCCTCTCTCTCTCTTCCCCTCTCTCTCTCTTCCCCTCTCTCTCTCTCTCTCTCTCTCTCTCTCTCTCCCTCCTCTCTCTCTTCCCCTCTCTCTCTCTCTCTCTCTCTCTCTCTCCCTCCTCTCTCTCTTCCCCTCTCTCTCTCTTCCCCTCTCTCTCTCTTCCCCTCCCTCTCTCCTCTCCCTCTCTCTGTGGCTCCTGTAGCTGCCAGTTCTCTCCAGTTCCTCTTTGTATGAAGCTATCACATGGTCCGGGCCCCACAGGAGCGCAGCAGCTGGATGAGAGGGCCGTGTGCACGCGTATGGGAGAGGGCCGTGTGCACGCGGTACCTTTCTCTTCTCAGACAAATCTGTTTCAAGCAGGCATTTATTTGACCTGCGACTTGTAAATTAGAGGGCTGAAGTTAAAATCTGTGGCTGCATTTTCCACTCGTATCTCTATTGTTGTTCAAGTAAGGGCTACGATTATATTCGTAGTCGGCTAGCTGGTATTTTTTTTCGTTTGGTCCAATAGTTGAACTGGCATGTGTTTTTAATTAAAAAAAACAAAAACAAAACTCTCATTAAAATAGTCCGATTACTTCAATAGTAAATGTTCACAATATTCCGTTTAATTGCATAGTGAGTTATTTTTTTTTGCTAGTCTCAACATATAGATATCACCTTGCCTTGACCCCGTTTTTGAATGATCATTGATCAAATAAGACGATGCCAGAACAGTTCTGTTTGAGTCTTAATGTCAGGACACATTCAACACCTGTAAAATATATATGTTAGAATACATTCTTTCAGTGCCATTTAAGTTGGTCTTTATGTTGAAACAGTGGATGAATAACCATCCCTGTAAAGATGTCCAGCAGGTAGTCGGTTCTTTAAATGTTAAGCCTAAATCAAAACTGCCCAAAGTGTGACCCACGAGACGGTGTTGAGATTTATTTTCACTCAATTTGGCAATAAAAGAATCAGGAGAGATCAATCCAGTCCTTTCCCAAACAGAAAGCACAATAACTGACCAAAATGTAACCATACCTCTTTTCCGTTAAACGTTTTATGCAAGCAGGAATAGGTTTGACCCTTAGCGCTGTAACACGTATCCATGTTGGACCACCAAGTCAAAAACTATTTGTATTCCAATTGTATTCCAGTGTACGACGGGTTAATTTAATTGTGAGAGATGCATGTGTTTTATCCAACAACGTAATGTACTAGAAGTTATGCATGTGAGGAATAATAAGGCATTATTCTTATTAGGCTTATGAAACTGTTTGACTCCAAACGCATGAACTGTTTGTTTTCCAGAGCTCTTTGTTTACCCTCACACCTCACTTCTATCAGTCTTTCATGGCCTCTGCTGACACATTATTACCAGCGCTGGCATAGAACTGACACCAACCGCAGTGCGATATAATGAACCAGCCCCACTCTGGAGGTCAAAAACGCAGCAGGCGCCTTTTTCCTCATAAGATCACTTTCTTTGAGAGCGTTAACTCGCGATGGTCATATAGTAAACATATTTTATTTAACACTGACACGAACAGGCCATTGTTCCCAAAGGTCAAGGCTGAAGTGCAAACTTTAGGCCCTTGAAACTGGTGCGACACACTGAACGACGGGTGAGTTCACTCTGGGACATAAGATAAGATAAGATAAGATAAGATATTCCTTTATTGTCCCACATGGGGAAATTTCATTGGTGCAACGGAGGTAGATACAGAGGTAGATCCAGAAGAACAGATCACTTATAGGAAGTCTGAAAAACACTTTCAGTAGAAGATCTCCAATAAATAAATAAAAACTCCCATAGACAAATGAATAAATAAATACATAAATACCATTGCATGTGATCACGACAGTAATTGCACATGAATATGTGTCACGACAGCACATAGATTGCACATGAATTTCACAGTAATTGCACATGAATTGCACATGAATTCCAACAGCAATTGCACATATGACAGAATTGCACATCAGTATTAGGTTAGGTCAGTATTGCGAGTGTTCAGTACTAACAGTTTTTGTTATAAAGTCTGACAGCAGCAGGAAGGAAAGACCTACGGAACCTTTCCTTCACACATCGAGGGTGGATCAGTCTCTCACTGAAGCTGCTCTCCAGAGCGGAGAGAGTGTCCTGCAGGGGGTGACACTCATGGTCCAGCATAGATGTGAATCTAGCCAGGACCCTTCTGTCCCCCACCTCCTGCACCGAGTCCAGAGCACAGCCCAGGACGGAGCTGGACTTCTTGATGACTTTGTCCAGCCTCTTCCTCTCCCTCTCTGTGATGCTGCTGCTCCAGCAGGCCACACCATACAGGAGGGCCGATGCCACCACAGAGTCGTAGAAGGTCTTCAGGAGTGGCCCTGTCACTCCAAAAGACCTGAGTCTCCTCAGGAGGTAGAGCCGACTCTGGCTCTTCCTGTACAGTTCGTCTGTGTTATGAGTCCAGTCCAGTTTGTGGTTCAGATGAACACCCAGGTACTTGTATGAGTCCACTCTCTCAATGTCCCGTTCCTGGATATAAGTATAGTGCGTATACTTATATTGGCGCGGGTTAAGATTGTCCTCTTAAGCAATAGAAGCGATACAGGCAAAAGTAAGGATTTGAATGCGTCTCACAAGTGGCACTTCTTGCGTTTCTATCCATCCAAAGTGGTCTAAATAAAGTCAAATGCTGAGTGACATGTGGTGTATGCAGGGCTGGTCGTTGTGGTTCAATCCAATCTGAGTTTCCGATACGAGAAGTCTGGGTTTAGACTTGTTTTTTTCTAGAAAAGTCTGTTTTTTATGTCACCAATTCTACAATCACTGAGCGTTTAATAGAGCTAATTAGTGCTGTTGCTAATCTTCTAAAAAGCCTTAAAACCTACCAGTTTTACTTGCGTTTACGACCCATAATTGTAGTAATGTTTAGCCAAAGAGCTCAAATATTTCAGATGAATCAAGATAAATCAATCAGCTGATTTTTTACCTAGAAGTCGGGTAACACCTTTTTACCTGAGTTCTTTTCCCGACTCATGCCAGCGTTCAGGTGCATTTTAAACTACTTTAAACTAACAATAATAATAATATTTTCCACATTTTCTGAGATCCAGTGTAAACCAGTAAACCATGGTCCATTTGCTGGTTAAAACGTTATAAAATATGCATTCATCTAATCTTGTTTGGGTTGCATTTTTGAGACTGGGAGTAATTCTATCCAAAATTGTTGGAGCTGAATAGTGCGCTCCGGAGGGACAGTCTGCTATGATTGGTTATTCAAAGTGATGGAGTTTAGTAACAGGGTTGTGATTAAGGTTAGCAACAGGTTAATAGTTATGGTCAGGAGGATTTCCAAAATGGTCAAGTTTAGGAACCGCATCATCACTTCTTTCCCTCCCGTGCTGGCTATCTAGTAATAAACAGACACAATCTCACAGTATTCAGCTCATAGTACAATACTTAGTGTTATATTTTGGCGAGGTTGCGTAGATATGTTATATATTTTTTATTTTATCTCTTAAATGAAGTGACAACAATTTTTACTGTCTTATTATAATGCTTTTAAATGCTTTTAGAAGTCATGGTTTTGTTATGTTATGCTATATAAATCCTTGCTCTTTTTTTCTTTTTTTTTAGCATTTGCTTCAACAAAACAATGTATTTAGACACACAAAAATGTTATCCAATATTTTACCAGTCTATAAAATGATTGTGAGACTTTAAATACAGCAGTTATTGTTGTACATTTCTGTTGTGGTTGTATTATGAACTTTTTGTTTCTGCATCTCAAGGTTAGCTCTTCGTTTAAAAGTCTATATTGCTAAAGGTAACCCCAATGTTTGTCTGTGTGTGCATAGCGACATTAGCAGATGTGTCGGGGCTCCAAGTCATTTATATGATAATGATGTCATTCACCTCAGAAATGCATCTCCCTCAACTCTGCCAAAGAATGCTTATCCTAACTGCCAGCTCTGCGCGCGTGAACGGGATGAGATGGATGTGGTGTGGACGCGACACCTGTATCCACTGATGGATCAAGATGAATTTTACCTTCATTGGTGTGTGCGCGCGGGAAAGCGGCCGGACGCTGATCGAAATGTGAAATTGCTGTGTTTTCCGCAAATGAAGAAGTCGATTTTCAGAAGTCCACAAGCTCACTTCTGATTCAGAGCGTGTCGTAAAGTCACAGTGGAGCAAATAGTGAAGTTACAAGTTGGCAAGTTTATCAGGGATTTCACACGAGGCATGGTACAGGTCAGCTCTGTGAAGAGGCGAGCCCAGTCTCGGTAAGAAAGCATGTTTCGCCAAGTTTTTTAGCGATAAAAACACCTGTACATTAACAAATGCAAGATAGACATGTAACAACAATTATTATATCAATATATCAGGGGTTGAATACTTATTGTGCACATTTTATTTGCACTTTTTTCTTTACACATTTCATTCTCTACGGCTCATTATTGACTCCAACTAATTACCATATTTTCCGGACTATAAGTTGCACCAGCCAAAAAATGCATAGTAGAGAAGAAAAAAAAACATACATTGCACTGGAGTATGAAATGCGGTTGCAAGTGAGAAAATAACAAATAATGTCACATATAAGTCTCTCCGGTGTATAAGTATAAATATAAGTATAAGTCGCCAAAACTATGAAAAAAGGTGCAACTTATAGTCCGGAAAATACGGTGTTTCATTGTGCTTTCTATCTATTGCAACTAATTTTTTAAACATTGCAATATTGCACTGTTTTTAAATGATTCTCTTGCTTTAGTTTCAGTACAAACGTTTATCGCGATAGGTCTAGACAGATACGTTTAATGCCACACTGCAAAGCAAACCACAACGTCTCCAGGTGCCGGGCCCACCCCCAGAAATGTTACATTGTGCACTTTTAAAGCCAGCCGCCCCGTAGCGACTCTGCTCCTCTCTATTAAGACTCCAGCCCTCTCCTCCTGAAGCCTGAAGTGTTTATTTATCCCAGTGTCCACAGCTCAGAATAAGCACACATAGTCCATAGTCCACTGATGGCTATCATTAACACTCTGATTACAGGTCTGAGCATCTTAAAATAATACAGACACTCAGGGCCAGAGGATCAATACCGTTGCATGCTGGGTAATGACGGGTCTCTCTGCTCCGCTCGCTGCACTGGCACAGAGAGGAAACACTCAAAGGTAGCACCGTCTGGAGACCTCTGCGATGAGAGCTTAATGCCAGAAGACTATTTTCGCCTTGTTAAGTTCCCCCAAAAAAGTAGCTTAAAAATGTTCCATCAAGTTCTTTTCCCCCCTGAAATAATTAGTTGGTGCCATGAGCAGCGTAGAAGAGGGTTAGAGAAGTCATTATTTCACCTAATTAAGTAGATACTTGATTTGTATCCCTAGCGCTCAAAAATATGCATGTCTTTGTGTTGTTGTTTGCCGTACACGTCTTAAGAATGCCCGATCTCACCTGCTCTCAGAAGATAAGCAGGGTTTGGCCTGGTTAGTTCTTGGATCGGATACTGTTGGGAATTTCGGGTGTCGCGGTGGCTCCGTTGCACGCTGTTGTTGTCCGTCAGCACGCTCAAACTGAACAATCACCGACCATGTTCGTCTGTCCACTCTCAGTTAAATATCCAGTGTATTGCTCTTCCAGAACTTCCTCTAAAGTCTGAACTCCGCTCCAAATCAAATGCTTTTGTTGACCCAGAATTGGCTGTGGACGTCTCGATAAAAGACCTGTTGAATCTAAATTTAGATAAAAAATTAAATCAATTGCACAAGCATAATAATTAAAAATAATAATAATAATAACTATCAGGATCAATTGTAAAACTTTAAACTTTAGTCTAGTGAAACTTGTGTTACAAGCTCAAAGTTTCATCTGTAAAAAGTTTAGAGTGAAATTTGTCCACATATTTCTGCCTGTGAGAGAAGCAAGGCGTTCTTTTTGTTCTTGGCTTCTTAAGAGTTGTAAACAGATGTCATTAATAATACAAAACTCGTATTGCATTTAAATGACATAATGAAATAATTTGGAGTAGGTTCTCTGCACTAAACGTTTCAATAGTTACTCCAAACATAAGTTTCATTTACATATTGTGAGAAAAACTTCCTCTGCAACTGTATGGCTTTTGTATTTCAACTTTACAATGTATTTAAAGTAAATACTTGCTCTTTAGTTATGCAACGCTTACAAAATATACAGCTGATGCTTGTGTGGCAAGATTTGGCTGCAAGAATAATTACAATCAAATCAAAATTGCAGTTTTAATGGTCAAAGAGCAAATTTAACTAATATAAGCTGCAAACATCAACATATCCTTTCTCATTGAGTATTCTTTTATGGGAAACATGCAAACCTTTAGAGTTTAAACCTCTATATGATTGGAAAATGGTGATTATTGTATTAGTTCAATAGTTAATTTTTTGGTCTCAAATGTTTATGCTCCTGGATGTTTATAATATGTGTTTTTAATCTTGATTTTAACACATCATTCCCAAATCTAATATCTGTCTACCATCCACAACACCAAGTACAGTTTCCCAATAAAGATGCTAAAAGAAGTGGCTAAATTGATATCCCTGTGTACTTTTGACACGCACATTTTGCACTTTCTGTATTTGGTTGGAAGGTTGGACTTTGCTCCGTACAGGTCTGTCCAGGCCTGCGCTGTGTGTTTAGGCTGAGCAAACATACACACATTTAAAGAGCAGCTCAGTGGCCACGCAACAGCAGCTTTTCCCTGCATGACCTACTTATACGCTCACAGAGGAGTGAGGGAGTGAGGGAGTGAGGGAGTGAGAGAGTGAGAGAGTGAGAGAGTGAGAGAGTGAGAGAGTGAGAGAGTGAGAGAGTGAGGGAGTGAGGGAGTGAGGGAGTGAGAGAGTGAGAGAGTGAGAGAGTGAGAGAGTGAGAGAGTGAGAGAGTGAGAGAGTGAGAGAGTGAGAGAGGGGGGAGTGAGGGGTCCATTTGTCTGTCTGAATCCCTGCTCAGGGGATATTCAGGTAGACAAGTGGTGTGCATCAATGTAAAGTAATGGTGTATACCTTTAGAACTAATCATAAAAGTAGGTAGGGTATCGGAAATCAGATACTAATTTATACTAAAACAAGTATTGAAACTTAAGTGAGACTAAATTTGACCTTTCCTGAACAGTTTTAGAATGTACTTGATTTTTACCAGCACTTGTATGAGACCACATGGAAGCAAAAAATATAATTTTGTGGTTAAAATGTATAAATGAAAAAAGTATCAAGTATCAAACCTATTTAGTATAAAAATGTAGTTTGAATGATATACTTCAACATACTACCTGTTTACCTTTTTAAAAGAGCTCAGTAAAACTGCATTTTCATCTGATGATGTTGGAACTAAACATATATATATTAAATAATAATAATGAATAGGTCTAATCCATAAACTTTTCAGACTTAGAATTTTAAAGTTATACATGTTTGTCTTGATTGTAGTGCAGGGTTAGGTTGCAAGTTAACACAAGTTACCAAAACGAAAGCAGAAAGATTTCACAAGGACCTTTTATGTTTGCTCCTGATCTGCATTGGTCAGAGGAAGGATCAGGGGTGACGTACCAGAAGGCAAACGGTTACCTTTATCAACACATTATTTAAAAAAAAGGCATAAAATGATCTCGTATTCAATCGGGTTGTCAAGATTGTCTATGCTAATTGATAAAACGGATACTAAGATACTCATTTGAACTCACCAAATCACATAAATAGCAAGTGATCCTCTCCTGAATAGGTTTGGAATAGCCTTTTTCTACATTGTATATTGTAAGACCACATTGTAAGCCTAGAAAACTACTGTAAGTGTTAGTTATTAACTTTGTCATTTCAAAATTGCATCTTAATCGAGCTGTGAGTTGAAGTAACATCACGCCGGTTCAATATGTATCGCAATCTTAAGTCTACGCAATTGCATCGGGCCTAACTTGTGTAAATGAACTATAAACGGGGTGGAGGAGGCGGAGGAGGCAGGCGCCGTGGCTGTAGTCGGTGTAGTCGGCGCGACGTGGACCGACATCTGGAGCAGCGGAGGTTTCGACCATCCCGGAGCGGCACGTGAACCTCACACACGCGGCAACGAGGAGCGCGCGCGGCCTCTTCCGCTGCCAACTCGCCATCAGGGCCCCTCCGCGCACTGCCATCAAGACCTGTTTCCATAGCAGCCTCTCTCTCTCCTCCTGCTCCTTCTCCTCCTCCCTTCGCCCGCCCGTCCTCCCAGCGCGAAAGGCAGCGGCACACAAGCAGAAAACCGGTGGAAAAAACGGGGGGAAAACTGGTGCCGGTGCTTATACCGCTGCTACCCGAGCGTCCATAAATCTGCGGCGTGTGTGTGTGTGCGCGCGCACCAGTCTGCCCTCACAACCGGCGGAGGCAGGAGCCAGCAGCCAATCGCAGCCCGACGCTCGGTGGCACATTGCCCGACCCGTCCAATCAGCGCGCAGCCCCCCGAAACACACGGGCGCCGTTGAATACTAACGTCGCACACAAGCTGACTCGACCCACCCACCGCTGTGCCCACAAAAGAAATTTAGCCCTAATTTCCACAGGTTTGCCTATTTGCGGCGATCCCCCCAGCTCTCTGACTTCTCCCAATCATCTCTCGCTCTGCGCAGCGCCACAGTCGATTTCTTGTCCGTGTATTTGATGTCGAACGCGGGCCGGCTTCTCTCTTTTGATGCTGTGAGCGCGGGCAGGTGTTGAACCATCGCTAACTCACACTGGCGCAAGTACACACCGCTCTCAGACCAAATGACCATCTGTCTGCGGAGTCAGGAGTCGCCCCCCTTGCCACTGTTCCTCGTCCGTTTTCCCTTTCATCGTCTCTTCAACGGTTACTGCGGATAAAACCGGTCAAAATGAGGCTATTGTCCGCCGTCCACCGCAGACTGGAGGTCGTTTTTTTTGAAAACTGTGAAAACACAATGAGTCAGAACTGTTTTTCAGCTACATGTCCAACCTCTGGTCATTCTTATAACCAAATTACAGTATTGATTTAAGTGTATCTATAGTTTCTTTATTATGTTGGAAAGGAATTACCTTTTTTTTGTATTTTCTTAAGTAATGTTGAACCTTTGCAATGCACTATTCTTCCTTATCCTTTTCAGGGTTGCAACAGAAAAAAAGTATTATGGTTTTGGCATGTTTTTATGTCAGATGTACAGACTGATGAACTGTACAGGCTTTGTGTCTTGCCAAAGGACACAACAATAGCGAGCGCTTCAGTAAGATTCAGTCAAGCTACCGTCGAGCTGGTAGACAAGCTTTAAGGTGGGAGATGGAAAGAATAATTAACAATATCTCAATTGTTAGAACATCGAATGTCGTAAAGTAATGTGGTACTTGTGTAATCTTTCCATAGGGCTGAATAATATATATCGAATTTTAGAAAATATTTTGAATGTTGTTTTTTTTAAGAATAACATTTGAATATTGAGTATATCGTTTATAGGAAGAAAAAAAATCTACAAATAGAGAAAAAACATTGTACCGGTAATAGTTTTTGCTGTTTTCTGATACATTTCTACAGAAATGTTAATTTTTTCTGACATTTAAACCTGAGTTAATACGTTTAAAGAGACGTTTTAACACATCGCTTAACGTAATCTCCCAAACAAGCTATAAAGTGATATGTCTACTCTTTTGTGGCAAATTTTATAGTCCATACTTTCGTTTTGTGCCATTTTACAGGGCCATTTCAACACATTCCTGAAGCGTTGTGAAAATATCGTTAAATCAAAATGATGCAAAAAAAGACATTCATTTTTTATCAATATTGCCCAAGCCTGGTTTGATCTATGCTACGCAATGTTTATAGTTAATAACCACTTAATGTTCACAATTATTTTATAATATATCAGTCGCACTAATTAAAAAAAAAAAAAACAAAGTTGCTAATGGTGCAAAACAAAATCCAATGTGTTTTTAAGTAGAAGAGAAGTTGTTTTGACCCATTGTGGTTTGTGATTTATCTTGCGTGGGACAGTAACCAATCAGGCGGCGGTTAGGCGAAGGTCATGTGATGTTTTGATGGCTCCACACTTCCTGTTTTTGGACGATGAATGAAATCACACACCCAGAGAAAACACTAAAGGCAAAGAATTATTTAAAATTTAAGTCATGCAGTATTTAGAGCCAAGTGCAGTGTTTAACAAGCACTGATTGAACTGTAGGCCTGTGTTCACTGTAATTACAAGTGTGTCTGCTTTCACAGTCTATTTCACTATGATCCTGTTTCTACGGAAATTAAGCAAACCTTGTGTTGCTTAATGCACCATTCCAAAAATTGTTTACATGATATATTATAGATGTGGATATTATAGATGTATAGATGATGACCTTACGCTATAATCATAAGAACCAAAAAATAACAATTTTGACTATTTTAGATGCAAAATTTGTACCTTTTTTTTTCTTTTTTTTTATCTATAGCCCTTATTTTTTATCTGTCACTTTTTTGTCTTTCCGAAAATGTTGTAAAGCCGTTCACAAACTTGAGTCAGACACAGGGAATGAAAGAAAATGATCTATATTTATCTCACAATAATCATAACTCTAAAATGTTATATTGAGACCGAGTCCTAACAAATTAATAGTCATTTTATTTATTGCTATCCCAGGGTTATTTAAAGCTGAGGCACCTGATTCTAAAACAGGGAAATAAGGAAATAGGCATTTAAATATTTAAATCTGTCCTTAAAAACCTTTTGGCTCATCCAATGGTTTACAATGGATGAAAGTTTGTATGGCCACGAGCACAGCTTCTTCAGACAGAGAAGTGAAGCGTAAGTCGGCTCTCGTATCATAACTCGCATGACTATTTCTTACATGTTTGTTTCGATAAAATGTTTTCTAATTAGACAGCATGCAGTGACAAAGTCCTGTTTTACGATACACTTTACAAGAGATGTGCTAATTTATGAGGTAATTGTCGGTTGATTCAGCTTCAACAGTAAAACAGTTGGAGTCCTTCGTCACAGCTCTACCTTTTAAGAACCAAAAACGACATTGTATTTTCGTTTTGATTCCGAATCCCCCACTAATTGAATTCATTTGCGTGCAATTTCCAGTTGAGCATGTCTTAACTAATACTTCCTCCACTGTAATTCCTCCATGTCTCTTTTCTTCCTTCATGGAGTGCACTTTTCCCTAGTCGCCAGCTGAGGCCATTCTGACGCCTAAAGAGAGGGAGAGTGGAGAGGTGGATCTGTTGATTTACTAAAGACTCGAACACGACCGCTTTCCCCTCCCACACACCCACTCGCACTTCCTCACCCCTCCTCCTCCCGCTGGCTCGCCCTCCCCTCCCCTCTCTGTCTCTCCAGGCTGGGGATGGTACAGGGCTCCAGAAACAGGAAGCCACTGCAGCTCTATAAATAGTGTGGAGCAGGAACCACATGGACCTCTCCCCTCGCGCTCTGTCCTCACTCCCCCTTTCACCCGTCTCTCGCTCTTCCCTCCCCTTTAGCTTTCAAATTTGCCCAAGGATTAAAGTACAAGAGGCAAAATAAACTAGAAATTGAGTGTTGGTAATGTTGAGGGAGCCAGAAGCAACGACCATATTAGGGAAAAGCGGGATGTGGATGCCAAATGTTCACAAAATTAGCCACAGCTAACGTCGCTATTGGGTTAATCAACACAGTTAAAGGCACTGTATCTTGAATTTTTTTAAAATATGAATACAGAACTAGTTTATTTCAATCTCTTTGCAGCATTTCAAACTTACTCCTCACTTTGCCAGTAGCGCTCTAATTATTCATCGGAGTTTATAAGCGCTCTTCACCACTTTCAGTGCCAGAGCAGAGTTTTTCCATCACTGTAATGCTAACAACATCTAGCATGCTAACATTGCACCTCCTAGTTCTTGAACAATAAACCACAGACAGCACACAGCGGTTTCATTTTGACTGTAAGAGCTGCTTAAGACGTCTGTACTAGGGAAAAATAAACAGCTACTTTAAATAAGGTCAGAATAAAGCAAGAATACAATCTTAGTCAGTTTGTAAGCATTTTTATTCTCAATTTTTGAAATGCATCGTTTATATTTAAGGTTTTTTTTGAACATATATTTTATTTTTCTATTAGTTATGCTGGGGTGAAGAGAAAATAATAAATACAAATTCCATATAGTAAAGGAGTTTCAATTAATTTGAATACAAAACTAATTCATATCGGTATCAGATCGATATTGCAGTACTTAACATAGTATTACTTTGTATCGGATTGAAAAAAGTCCACCAGAAAAGTTACATTGTGGACCTTTTAAACAAAGCATATGCAGTCCAAAACTTGTCTGTGGCTCGCAATGAAATAGTCCTCATTGTCTGTGGCTCTTTCTGTTCAGGCTCAGTGCTGTTTTATTGAGTTGGGGGAGGGAGGAGACGCAGGGGGGAGAAGGAGCAGAAAAAAGTGATAGTTTTCCTTGGCCAGTGGGTTTTTATGTCAGGTCAGCATGTTGGAAAGTGCTGATGACACACACATACATGCACTCCTTTCTACTTTCTTATGAACACACACAGTCTAATAATGCGCGGAGGCACTGCAATAAACCTGCATTACGCTATAAAGTCCAAATTCAATGGGCTTTATCTTTTCATCTGTTTTGCATTGATTTTGAATGTCTAATCTTACACATAGATGGGAGATATAAAGCTTCACCAATGGTTTGAGTATTTTACAAACAAAAAGTAGCTTCATCAGCTCAGGTCAAACTAAAATCTGGCCTAAAATCTGTCAACGTAGAAAACACTTTCATATGGGAAGCTCACGCCTGCAGTGCATTTGGTGTAAAAGCACAGTTGTGACTAGTCCAATTAATCTTCTGTGAGGCATTTGGCTGCCCTGCAATTACAAAAAAGGAAAGCCACTGGTTGTCACGATCTTCTCCAAAGATCCAAAACCTTATGCCACTTACTTGGTGATGCTCTTTATTTACCCCACTATAAGGGAATCGAATCGAATAGAAACTGCATTATACAACATTATTTACCATCCATTTAATTTTGAAAGACACGTAATTAACCTGGCCCACACCAGATTGATCTTTGTCTCACTCTGAATTCTTCACATGAATTAATTCGGAAAGTCTCTCTCCAAAAGCCGTCGGAATGCTAAAAAAAAATGCTTCACACTCATTGGTCTAAGCGTCACAACGGCAGAATCAGAAAAAGCTAACTCTAGTGTTCAGAAAAGCACAGATTTTACAGATTCTGTCCATCCATTTAAAAACTAAATAGTTCGTATTAGTTCTGCCATGTTTGTTTTGGTTTGGTTGTTTTACTTCCGCCCAAACCACAGTGCTGCTCTGTGATTGGCTTCAGTCCCACATGTCATGTAAATGCCACGTGATTGGCCCATTAAACTACTGGGGCAGACTGCAAACGAATCAGCGGGAGCCTAACAAGATGGATTCTCAAGAGTCTGTGAACTCACCAAAATTGCGGTAATTCATCAAGCTGGTAAACGCATACCGGTAGTAACTTTTCTCCACAAATAAAGCTCAACAGTCCTGGCCACTTTGAAGTCTGCTGTGGTTCCAGAAGTAAATTTACCCTTTATTTTGCCATAGACTTAAAATTAGATTATTTTATTTATATTTTTTATATTATTTAGAGTTTAAAAGCATGACAGGTTCTAACCATCTATGTGGAAGCCAATTCCCCGCACACTGTGGTTTTCAGTTCAAAAGTGAAACCCTGGAAAATGTTGTTTATAAAGTTATAAAGCAAAATCACATGAAGGATCCTGCATAAAACGCCACTGGGAGAAGAGCACTTGGAGCAAAGTCAAATATATTTAAGTTTTTTTGTTGGGGCTGAAAAGGTAGGATTTGAGCGCCCATTGTTCGGCAGCATGTGTGTATTCAAATGTGGGTGTAGTAGCCCCTGGAGTACAGGAGGCAGACTGGCAGGCGCTTTCTCACACACACTCGCAGATACACCCTTCTCTGGGACCACGGCCAAACGCTCGCTTTGTTTGTACCTTCCTCTTGTCACTCCGAGTTTTCTGTCCTTCACTCACTGCGGGCTCTTTAGTTTTTGTGCGTTGTCCGTCCATTGCTCAGCGTTCAGGAACCAAATCTCTAAACACTTCAATTCAAAGAAAAGAAAAGGTTCACCAAAAGCACTTGCACTCACAGATTACCGGCTTGAAGCTGAGCGAGGACTGTGGTGTGAGAAAAGAGTCTGCGGTTAGTTTCAGTGTCTGGCTCAAGGACACGGGAGCAGCAGCGTTGGACGAGAGCCGACGTCTCATCCAGTTGCTGTCCTTGATGGCGGAGAAGACGTGATTCATTTTGAGTTTAGATCTGGCAACAGCAGTGTTTTCTTGATTCACTCTATTTTTTTTGACTGTATTTCAAACATTGATATTGAACCTTAATCAGTACAATATCTAAGTTTGAAGTACCGGTAGTTGTATATTTGTGTCGTATTTGTGAGTAGTCCGTATGTTTTCCTTTAAATGTGAATGAGTGTGTGTCAGGATGACCTTGGTTGCAGCTCACATGGCAGGCCTAAGTGTTGTGAAAACTACTCTCTGCCCCTAGAGTTTGTTGAACGTGTTTCAGCACAAAAATAAAATGCAAAGAATCAATAAATTGCTTAAAATTTTATTGCATGACAACATTCTACAATTTCTGTTTGAAATTGAGCTGGAGGACAGGTCAAATTTCTATTGACATATTTCAAATTTCATGTGTGGTTCCGCCTCTTGGCCCTGACGCTCTTGAAAAGGTACGTTGACCTTCTTCATGGTTAATATCTGTTATTACTGGGCCTATCCACATGAAACAAAAGGTTCATCCTCTTCTCTGTCTGCAAAACATAAACTAAAATGTTGTTTGTAGACCCAAAAGTCTACAAAAGTCTACCCAAAAGACCCTGTCCCTAACATATAATGATGGATTCAACGTTTCTGGAGTTATATGGACTATATATGCCCTCCATCTGAAATGATGACGTCACCAAGTCTACAATGAGGATGTAGATGCAGGAAGAATATACTTAAAGAGAAACGGAACAGACAATTTGAGAGCACCGCTAACCACTCTGCCACGGCTGACTTTGAATCCACATATCAATCGTTCTCCCATTTACCTCAAACGGTGTCTCTCGGATCAGACAGGTGTGTGCAGATGCAACAGTGGCTCACAACGTATTCTCTTATCAAGGCCGGTTTTGATTTCACAGTCTAGTGACCAGAGCCGCAGAAGAAGAAGGCGAAATGACCAGACGTATGCGCAACCGGTCTCTCTCCATTCATGTCTGTGTTTGCTCACATCGGTTTTTAAAAATATCCTTTGTTAATTAGAATTACACATCATGGAGCAGGGTTCACCTATAATTTAATAAGGTTATACATGATGTGCTCTTCTGTAAATAATGATTGCAGCGATACAAACAACTGCTTCAGGTTACAGCAGTGGGAAAGTTTGCATTTGGCGTGTCCTAGTTCACAGCTCAAGAATTCTCCCTAAAACTCCAGATTTTTCAACAGTTTTAGGATTCTTTAAGCTTTATATAGTCTTTAAGAAGTAGTTAAAGCTATTTTGTTTCTCTGACAGTTCATATTTCACTGCCATTGGTTGAATCAGTTTAACTCTGGGCACGACGAGGTTGATATGGATGTTTTCGATGTTGTTTGAGCACACAGCTGCATTAAACAGAAAAGCTTTGTATTACTAGTCTAGGCTTGTCTCGTGAAATCAGTTTGAAGTGCGAAATATTGCTCGAGAAAATATTGACCATTTTGCCAGCATAATAGTAAACTCTTTTGAACAGTTTTGTAAAGAAAAAAATGTCTACAGTAGCAGAATAAAACTCTAATAGATCATTAGTATCAATAAAGTGTAATGGATATACATTATTCTCCTCTCTGCAGCGCAAATGTTTCCAAAATAAACTCTTTAGACAATAAATATTGAGCCAGAAATATATTTTATTCATTGGACATTTAATTCAATCATTCATTTTATTTAATTTGAGCAGCTTCAAAACACAAAACAATCCAACAGGAAAAAAAGTAACAATTTCCAAAATAAGTTGGCCACTTCCCCCGTAAATCGATGTAGTAATTATCGTAACAGGCCGATGCATCACAGTCTGATTATTCCACACAGATTGGCAAATTATCCCTGGGTCAGATTGATTTTATGTAATATTGTCCATTTCTACCCCCAAAAAGGTAAATGAACGCCAGTTCTTGTTTCGTTTCCCCTCACACCTGTTCAGTGTTTGCTCAGTCTTTGAATCTGATTTGGTGGAGTCGAAAAAGGCAAGTGAGGGAGCTCGGAGCAGCAGGTTGCTATAACAACAGCACTTCTCTGTCTGTCTGATGTTTCTCTTCCACTGCCGTCCGGCGCGTTATGCCTTTCCATCACGCCACCTCTTCCTCCTCCTATTCTCCCTGCTCATCTCTTACCTCCTCCCTTTACTTCCTCTTGTCTTTCTTTCTCCTCTTCTCCATCGCTATCATCTCCTCTTCACTCTCGCCATCAACCCCCATCTTCTCCCTTTCCGTCTTCTCCACTCCATCTTCTGCTGTTCACTCTCTCCATCTTCTCCTCTTCTCCTTTGCAGTCTTCTTCTCTTCCCCATTCTCTGCACTTCGCCCTCTGCATTTTCTACATCGTCTCTTCTTCTTTTCCATCTTCTCCCTCTTCTCCTCTTTTCCATCTTCTCCCTCTGCTTCTCTTTTCCATCTTCTACCTTTTCTCCTCTTTTCTATCTTCTCCCTTTTCTCCTCTTTTCTATCTTCTCCCTTTTCTCCTCTTTTCTATCTTCTCCCTTTTCTCCTCTTTTCTATCTTCTCCCTCTTCACCCTCTCTCTCTTCTCCTCTTCCCCCTCTCCTCCCTTTTCTCCCTCGTTTCCTCTTCTACATCTTCTCTTCCCCCTCTCAATCTTCTCTTCTCCCTCTTCTCTTCTCCCTTGCCACTTTCTCTTCTCCATCTTCTCCCTCTCAATCTCCTCCTCTTCTCCCTCTCCCGCCTTTTCTCCATCTTCTCCCTCATTCCCCTTCTACATCTTCTCTTCTCCCTCTCAATCTTCTCTTCTCCCTTTCCATCTCCTCCTCTTCTCCCTCTCCCGCCTTTTCTCCATCTTCTCCCTCATTCCCCTTCTACATCTTCTCTTCTCCCTCTCAATCTTCTCTTCTCCCTTTCCATCTCCTCCTCTTCTCCCTCTCCCGCCTTTTCTCCATCTTCTCCCTCATTCCTCTTCTACATCTTCTCTACTACCTTTCCATCTCCTCCTCTTCTCCCTCATTCCTCTTCTATATCTTCTCTTCTACCTTTCCATCTCCTCCTCTTCTACCTCCCTTGCCTTTTCCTCCATCTCCTCCTCCTCTTCCTCTGAGGCACAGCTCTCATGGAGGACGGCCATCTGCCGGCGTGTACAGCCACGCGTCTCTCCGTCTTACCTTTGTCTCGGAGCGTCTCTGTCATTGTCGTAGCGGCGGCAGCAGCAGTGGGCAGGTGTCTGTGGCAGAGGGAACACATGTGGCGCACGGGAGGAGGAACGTGCAGCGCTGCCTCTGCTCTTTTGTGATCTTTCCACCGACCAGCTCTTTGTTTGATGTGTAATTTAACAGTGCAAATGAGCTACAAAGGAAGTGCTACTGTGTGTGCACTGCCATCTTGTAATAATTCAACTGTAATTCCAAGGCCAAAAAGACGACAAAACCGTGACTTTTCTCCCCAGGTATAAATAAATGACGTCCATGTGTAAAAATCTTTATGCATTTGGTAAATTATTTACTCCTTTCTAGGTCACAAGTGACAAAAACACGTTTGCCAATTTGCAGCCAACACCAACCCCACCAATGATTTTGTAATGGATTCTTCTATTTATCTTGTTTTTTTAGGACAAGTTTATCTAAAATCATGTATTTTTAACTGGACCACGGGGAGTTTATCTCATGCACAGCTAATTGTGATTGTAATGATTAAACAAGTGGTTGACAAGGTATAGTGGCAAAATGTATTGTCAGCGGTCGGAATCAAACCCCAGACCTTTGGGTTTTTTGGTGAAAATCTCCCTATTGACTGTTCTACAAATTGTACCAGTTCCAAGCCTGGATAAATCAAGACAGAGCAAGGAATATGCTAAAAGTTACCTTTTTTTTCATTTTTGACCATTGTGCTTGTACTGACCCTGGATTTTATGAAAAAATAAATCAAATTAGGTTTCCTACTTGGTCTGGATTCTCCATAACGCACTTCTTTCAGTCTAGTCCTTACCAATCCTTCTGACTTCAGCTTGCTATTCGTGACCCTCAACACAACCTGTCAATTGTACTGTGAAATTCCTTTTTCTATTTTTCATGTAAAATACGTTTCAAAAACATATACGCCGCAGAGATAACCTGTCGTCTCCATTCGCTGTGTGCGACAGATGCATTAGAGTCATTCAGAGGTGTAATTAGGCTGCTAATTGTGCAAAAAGAAACAAATCATTCATTGAGTATGGTTAACATAAAAAGCATTGGCTCCTATTTTGCTGTTTTATCCCATCAGTCAGGCTCGTGCAGCTGAATCATACTGAGCCTTCCCGCCTGTCAGTCTCCTGTAACTAGCCGCTTTTGTCAATAAATTAGGGTTTTTCATCAAGAAGGTTAACCTGGTAATGATGTTTTATATGAGGAGGTGTGTCTCCAAAGCTGCAAAGTAGCGCTGGTGTGTGAGCGAGCCTCTCTGTGGGCGGGTGCTACAGTTCACACCACCTGCATAATTATGGGACTTTTATAGGTGGGCTTCGAAAGGCAAGTCTGTTATTATCAACGTGAGTCACTGGTGTTTAGGAAAAGCCTGCAGCACAAGCACAAAAGCAGAGGGAAACATACAGGAGAGGATGTTAATTATTTAAAGGCATTGATTGTCAGGCCACACGCACAGAGCAGCTGAAGAAATACGGTGACAGTGTTTTCCTCTGGATTTCCTCTGTTGTTTCTCGAAATGTTAAAAAGGGGATAAAGGATTTGTGGGCTGATGAGGAAGCTGTGGGAAAGTGAGAAAAGGTTTGCAAAAAAGTCTGTTGGATAAGTACTGGTATAAGGCATATAAGAGCCATATGAACTATTTGAGATTTAGAGAAAAGCTTCACTTCTAAAATATTATACAAAGAAAGTTGATTTGTGTAACATTTTTGACACTTAACTGGAAAAAGGCCTACAAAACATGGATGCAACTGTGGCAACTTCCTGATTAAGGATAGGCTGGTTGCTATTTGTTCATCTTTGGCAATGTATTTAGTTGTGAACTTTACTAACATAAAAAAAAACACTGTGGCACATGTGGAAAAGCCCTGTCCTGTTTGAATTGCTCAAAAATAGCTTGGAAAACATGCTTTCTTGCCGTTTGTGGTCCCGCTTCTCCATTGATCTGACCTGTAACTTGGCCTGGTGGTGTCACATGCTTGTCTCCATGTGGGATTGTTTAGGAATGACAAAACACGCAGCATAGTATTTCTTGCTTTTGGGTCCAAGCTGATTATATATTTTTTTTCATGTGTTAAAGTAAAGTCTGTTCAAAAACAGCTGTGTTTTGTACATTCAGTTAAAGAGCGTTTTATTCTCAGCAAACCCGGAAGTTTAGCCGTTAGCCTTACTGTGACTATTACTGTGACTATAAACTCTGTTTTAAAAGCTTTGAAGAGCGCTCATAAACTCATCGCAGTGAACAATTACGATGCTCGTAAAGTACTTTTAATCACAACTCGCCTGCCTAATTCACAATTAATAATCCCAAAGTGACCAAAGTGACCAAAGTGACGTGACACACTCTGCTACTGCCATCTTGAAGATGGAATCCGCACATTTACTGTGGGCTTTGCCAACAAAAAGGGACCAATGGACTTACAGAAATCACTCCAGACTGAGCTCTGAGCTGTTTGTTTTAGTTAGCAGCTGGCTAACGCTAGTTTACATATTACTGTGTGGCTATTCTAATTAACGTTAGCCTACTTGCAGTTACTTTTAACAAGCCTAATTTCTGGCTGCTTTTAAGTCTACAGCGCCCCTGTAGATAAGGATCAAAGCCCACAACAAAGTATCAACCCTTTTTATATTAAATTGTATACAGTTTTTTATTATTATTATTATTATTATTATTATTATTATTATCTAACAGTGGAAATAGACAATAAACAGCATACTGTGACGTTTTCAAAATGCCGACAACAACAAATATGTCACAGGACTGAAACCCATGAATAACAATTCCATGACGACAAGCAGGTGATGGATCCTCTACTAGAAATGTTAGTCTTATTTAGCTAACCTTTCTGTTTCATAAAGACCCATAATTATGTTATTGGTTATGCAACTGCACTTTCCACAAGAAACTATGTGATTGTGTTGCTTCTAATTAAACATTAAACACATGAGCTCAGCGGTCACACAGTGGTAAATTTGACAACTCCTCGCTCATATCTCCTCTCTACAATCGTTTACTGTGGCGCAGGATCATATTTACTTAGTCGTTCACCAGCGAAAGGCAGGAAAGCGTTGTTGCGTGGTGTCTGGTGTGGTTTGTGCCTGTGTTGAGTGATGTTGTGTATGTGTGCCAACCTCAGCGGGTCCACCCCAGGGTCAGAATACAATCTGAATATATTTCGTCTGCTGTTCCATCTGAATAACAAAGACCTAAGCATGCATTTATTTGCACACAGGAGTTTAGTAGCACCTCCTACTTGTGTGTGTGTCCTTTGCATGTGACAGCAGTGAACACATTACAGCTCTGCAAGTCTACTCTTCTTGTTGATTGAAATGCAAATTTGAAGGATAAAACATTTAATATTTCAATGCAGCTTTTGTTGGGTAAACCTGTTGGAACTGCTTTTGATTTTTGCTATATTTCTGGATTCTAGGATGGTCAAAAAATGATTCCCAGATACAATAACACCAAAACTAGATACTCATTTGAAGAAGTGTCAATTCCGGGCATAAGACAAGTTTGACCTGTTTGAGAAAGGTTCTGATTGTATGAATAGCTCAAGACCAATGTAAGACCACATACAAATAGAGAAACTACAGTTAATTTGTGCATTTTTTACAATTTTAATGTTGTATTATCATGGTGGCATCAGCATCCTATTATAAGTGTGAAACTGAAATTTCAAGGCTTCAAGGCTCAATACTTGATACTGAATTCGATACCACAGTCATAATTTAGAAATGCAACGCCATTTTTTTAAATGTATAAGTCTGTACATTATCTCAAGATTGGTGAAACGCAAGTGTATTCTGACACAAAGACATGTTTTATTAATCTCGCTATCTCTATAAAGTGTAGCTCTGATTTGGGTTAGAGCACAAAATTCATGCCCTGGGAACCTTTCATAAATGAGGTCCCTGCTTCCCATCCGTCATTTTAATAGCATCCTCTGTTTCTCGGCCAACTTCATTAAGGTTTGAAATTAACAAGAGTTACAAGGAAAAATGAGATCGAGAGTTTATAAAACGGCAGACTTTTATGCATTTTCCCTCCGGTTCATTTTGGGTGTGTTCCGTAGAATACAAAATGTCTTCATAAGAATTGGAAAGGTGCTTGTACAAAAAATATGTCTGGTAGATTTCCCTCCTCTTCTTCCTCTCACCTGGGGCAAAAAAACACATGCCCCTTGTTTACATAGTTCTTTACCCCTGATGCAAAGCTTTGGAATTGAATATGTGGTTTAGGGACTAACACATGAGTCTGCTGGCTTTTGATTCCTTGCAAATAGATTAAATATACTTTTTTGACATTTTCACATTATGTTATTGTTATTTTTTTTTTGTCTGGGTTCATGCAGTGTCTTGCCCAAACCTTTGGTCCTTTGGTGCCAGGTCTATTATAGTCATTACCTTAAATGCTAGGCGGCTGATTCAGCAGCCTGTTGTTATCCAGTCTAAACCATAAGAAGCGTCAGTTCATTTCTATGGTAAAGCCAGTGCAGTTTCATGGCTTCTTATTGTATACCGGTATTTGCTTGAGTATATTCGGCACAAGCAACAAACACAAAGTTAATAACTAAATAAATAATACATGCATTTATTTTACCTATTTAATTATAGGTTTGTAATTGAAAAAAAAAAAAACGCAAATTCGAACTGTTTATATGCTCCCCTATCCACAGATCTGACTTGTGACTTTGCCTGCTTGTGTCCATTGATATAGCTACGTTTAATGCCATGCAGTGGAAACCTCTAGATAAAGTAATCGTTTTAGTAGTAGTTGCAGTTGCTGTCAGCAGTAATATATTGCAATGCACTCATGAACACGTTTTGTGTCATTCAATTTTGCGCTTTTACTTGTATTTGTTTATGGATGTTGCTACATTGCAGACACCCAAAGACATGGATTGCGATATTGTCAACACAGATACACACAAGCTTATATGTATTCTTTTCAATGCAAGATCTGCTTGTTGCCATAGCTTTGTATTTTTTGCACATAAGACCGGCTTCATCTGAAACCTTAATGGTCTGATCAATACATCCCCAGCTCCAGTGAGGACAGGAAGACCAGGGCATAACGCTCCCTTTTTGTGACCGTTCATGACTGTGTCACGGAAGTTGTCTTCACTGTAGTGATTTTCTATCTCGTGTAATCAGCAGAAATCCTTAGACCGCAGAAACTGATACCGTTAACTTGGGATTCTCAAAATGTGTGACAGGAACCACTCATGAGGCCAGATACATTGCTTGCTTTAGTGTAGGCTAGTTGGGTTTGTTCACCTTGTTCCGGTGTAGTTCTGGCATAATCCAAGTTCAATGTTGTTTGTTTTGCATTTGAGTTGTCCTAATTCCATCACAATTATGTCACATTTTGCCCCTTGTTTTGAAGCTGTTTTGATGCCACAAGAGATGACCTCAAGAGTTTGAACTCAAAGCATAGTTTCGTGGCTTCTTATTGCATCTTGCATGAGAATATTTGGCACCAGGAATAAACACAACACACAAGTATTTATATACATTACAAATAAATAAATAAATGCATTGATTATACTTAATAATTACCTCGTCTATGATGTTATTGCATTGCCTGAAATGTTCCATTGTATATTTTTCAAATATCTATGTATTGAATCACAGATGTTTTAAAATAAATGAAAAGCTTGTAAGGCTATACATTTCTAATAATTTTCTTTGCCTTTCTTTCACAGCTGCAAGAGACGGTGAAGAGGAAACTGGACAATGCGCGCTCGCCCCTAAATGGGGACCAAAACGGCATCTGTGAAGGAGGCAGCTACTCGCCCACCACAAAACGGGTACGGAAGGAGGGCTCTGGTCTGGAATCTCTAACGGGACTGCCCAACAGCAACAGCAATGTTCCTCCCATTTCACCTTTACATCACCAAATGGACATTAAGCCCCTGCTCAGCGGGCCTAACACTTCCACAGGAAATAGCACTACGAACGGGAATCATGTTGGCAGGACGTCCGAGGAGTTGGGCAAAAACGGTGGTAGCCATCTTCCAGACATGAAGCTGAATGGGTCTTTAGACTTGGAGGACAGTTTTGGCCTCCTCAAAGACTTAAAACAGGAGCCACTAGACGACGCAGGTGGGATGGAGGCTTCAGACCCACAATCATTGTCCAATCAGAACAAGCTCTTTTCGGACATTAACCTCAACGATCAGGAGTGGCAGGAGCTGATCGACGAGCTGGCTAACACGGTGCCCGAGGACGACATGCATGACCTCTTCAACGAGGACTTTGCGGAAAAGAAAGAGCCAGAGTTTGGACGGCCGGCCAATAATCAGACGCCGGGGCCACAGGAGACGGGGACCCAGAGCACAGTGAGCGGGACGGGGTCTGCAGCGCCTCTTCCTCCTCCACCTCAGAGCGGCCCGCAGGTCCCCATGGGCTCTCCACAG
This sequence comes from Eucyclogobius newberryi, assembly GCF_026437365.1. NCBI lineage: Eukaryota > Metazoa > Chordata > Actinopteri > Gobiiformes > Gobiidae > Eucyclogobius > Eucyclogobius newberryi. The sequence goes on from NW_027316056.1 coordinate 14,902,110, forward strand.
GTCAGTGCCACCAAGGTCACAATTTCCTTTAGCTTGTGTTTAACCTCAGCTTTTGACCAAGAGGAGGTCAGCATGACAAATGTGTCATTCACACCATTATAAATATTGAATATCAATGATTTTCAGAATTATGAAATTCAGACTGTTAACTATTTAAAAATAAATATATATTTTGACTGGGACAGGGAGCCCACAGAGAGGGGTACATTCTGATTCACATCAGGAACAGATGTTCAAGTAAGATCAGATAACCTTTATTTGTCCCACAATGGGGAAATTCCAACATAAATATTACCTACACATACACATATATAGTGGTAATATCACAACATCAAGTTGTATTTATTAACTTAACCCATACAGTATCCAGCCCTCAGCCTGTTACAGTACATTTTGACTCAATCAAACTCATTTGGTTTCATTGCTCTTATGTTTGGTCCTCAACAGGTTCGACCATCGTCTTCGGGTCCTCAGTTTGCCACCACGGCCAATGGGACACCTCCTCAGCAGCCTCTGCAGCAGTCTCCGGCCGTTGCCATGGCATCAGGCTCTCCGCTGCATAACTGTGTAGCCCGATCACCTCAGACCCCAACGCAAGCTCAGACTCAGGCCGGGTCTCGTCCGGGGAATGGGTACATGATGAACCCAGGCCCTGGGGTGAGCTCGGCGGGGACGGGGCCTGGGGCGGGGGTCCCTCTTGGTGGTCAGGCTGTGGGACCAGTCACTCCTGAACTGTCCCCAGCGGAGCAGCTCAAAGCCATGGCGGCGCAGAGAGCCAAGCTGCTGCAGCAGAAACAGCAGCAACAGCAGGCGGCCAACTGGTCTCCTGCAGGGGCTCCCACCAGTCCTTATAACTCTGGTCCCTTTAACCAGGACAAGCCCAACAGCCCCATGATGTACCCACCGCAAGCCTTTAATGCAGGGATGGCCCCCAACAATGGGCCCAAAGCTCCCATGAACAACTACCTCCCTCACAACCACATGGGCATGAACAGCATGAACCAGAACGCCCTGACCAAACAGCAGCAGCAGACCGCTGCCATGTTGTCCTACAACAACACCAAACCGCTCAGCCATTTCAGCGGCAGCGGAGTCGACCACTTAGGCCAAAGGATGACCCCTCCTATGGGGGGCAACAGCCAAGTCAAAAACCCTATGATGCCCCCTTATATGGGAGGGGGAGGTGGGGGGCAGGGGGCGGGGCCAGGACAGACACAAGGGCCAATCCCAGGACAAACGGCTCACCTGAGCGAGGAGCAGAAGAGGATGATGCTGATCAAGCAGAAGGTGCTGAACCAGAACATGCCGTACAGTGGGATGCAGCCACACGGACAGGTAAGGCCTGGATTATTCTACACATTGTCCTGTCGAACCCTCTATAACACCAAAAGCACTGTCAATGTGTCAAAAACGCATCAGTCTCCTCGCGCCTGTACCTTATGTAGTTGGTGTTTGTCAGTCCTGGAGATGTGGTCTACAGTGAGTATTACGGTGACGCTTTAGACTGATATAAAATCCCAGTGATTGAAATCTAATATTTCCAGACATGGATTGCTGCTTTATAAAATCTTCCCGAGGCGCTGCTAGAGAAGGTAAAATGGCGGTAGTTGCCCCAGCAACAAGCTGTGGCTGGTAATAGGCATAGGAAAATGGCCTGTCGAGAGTGTATTGATGCCTCTGCAACACTAGCAGCAGTGATGGCCCTCCTCCCGGACACACACACATGTGCGCACACACAGCAAACACCAAAGCTAAACGGCTCCTTAGCTCATATCCCCAATCTGTCACAGCTGACTGATGGCTGAGATTGGAGCACTAAGCCCAGCGAGCTGCTGTCATTACTGCAGCCCACCGCGGGCAGTTTGTTTCTGAGCCCTGGTCCTGCTCCAGCCCTCTCCACACTCCACTGCTCCGGCCAGGTGTCAGGTGGAGTAATAATGCACCACACGGAGGATGTTAAGGACCGAAGGGTGGACCTTCAACACAAAGCCACTATACAAAAGCATGTTAGCAAGCAGCGTACATGTGTTTCAAACCAGACATCTAGTCAAACAATAATCCAATCGGACATTTACACCCACATTTTCCAATGAATTGCCTCTTACAATTTATTTAAGCATTTTACAAGGAAACAAAATAATTCCAAGTAAGTCCTTGAGTGTGTAGAGCCCCTTGTATTGTATTCTATTGTTTGATTAAAACATATTGACCCGAGCACATTTACAATACTAATCAAATCTCTGCACAAAACCATATAATCATTTGTTAATTGTAATTGAACAGTCTCAGTTTTCCTATTAATATTGCTCGGCGCTCGAGGTCATCCTGCCTTTCTGTTGTTTATGATACGGCCACAGTCAGTCACCACCTCCTCCCGCCCTCCCCCTCTCAGTCTCCCTCCCTGGATCCTTTTCTCTGCCAAAGACACTCAGCACCAATAAAGCGGCAGATTTATTAATATGGGGCCTTTGTGGCTGCTGCCTGGAGGACTGCACACATGTATGTTTAGGGAAGGGGCGGAGTGAGGGGAGAGAGTGAATTATTTGAGTGAGCACACGAGTATTGAAGAGGCTTTTTTTTTTCCGGTGGGAGGAGGAGACGAAAAAGGCGACTTAAAGGAGAAATGCAGAACAAGATTTATTGTGGAGTGAGGATGGAGAATATTAAAAAGTCGAGGACCGGGAAAAGTGTGGAACAAGTGAGCAATACAGAGAGGAATGTCTGAAATGCAAAACACTCTTCTGGCGATGTTTATTTGTAGTGAGGTCTCGGAACACGGTGTATAAAGAGTAAAATCGTACTCTGTAACAATACTGTCCAGAAGACTGAAGTTTCTAATGACGGCCATCCGCATTTGGTCAGAAAAGCAAGCAATGTCTCTATAAATAGCACACAGTTTACCAAAAAAATGTCTATTTGAAAGGTTATAGCCCAAACATTGAATAAATTGCCTTGTTTTTGCATGGTTTGGCACGTTCGTGCATAGCTAGTTTCAAATAAGGAAGGCGCAAACATTCTGATTATTCTTCATGGCTCTGCAACAATAAACCAGTAACATTTGAAAACATGGAACAATGTCTTCAATCTGATGGAAACCCATGGATTCACCTCCAAAAATACAAAACGATACAATTTTACAAATATTCTGTGTTTTGCTCAATTGCTATAGAGATATTTCAAGCTTTTGGAGGTGGAGCTAAATTTTCAGCAAGATCTTGACTCCATTGTAGACTTATCTTTACCCTCTAGTGTCACAACCCAGTATTCACACAATGAGTTAGCAAAGGTTTTAACCCCACTGGCCTTTCTTGCTCAGCCCTCACTTTTATTTACTTGCACACACCACATCAAAATTGGGATTATACTGAGACTAAACCTGGACTAGACCAGCACAAAATCAGGACAAGAACAGGGGCAAACCAAGTCTATGAAGGGAATAAACTGGGCTCAAACCTGGACCAAATCAGGACCAAACGTGAACACACTCTTGTCCTTTTCTTGGTCCTAGTTTTCGGACAGTTTGTGTCCAAATGTAGCGCTTTAGTCCTGCTGTTGTAGTGGCTTCCTGGTGTAGTCCAGATTTCATTCCGGTTTTAGTCCCAGTTTTGATGTGGTGAAAGTGCAAAGGTGAACGTTCGCGCTGATTCCAGTGCACTGCTGCGCTCTGCCGCACCGCCATCTCGGCAGCAATTGTGCAGCCATGATATTGAATGACTGCAGTTCCACATCTACGTATGTGCTGCGCAGGTCTGCGCCACAGCGTCAATGGACATGATCACGTAACTCTTTAATGCTAAACTACCTTTAAAATCCTGTTAAAGCCTTTTTGTGCGACTTTAAAATCAATCTCATGAAGCGCATGAGTTATCTGCGCTTTGTTTTTTTGCTATTTGGTCTTAAAGGAGGACTTGTATTTCATAAACTCGTCAGAGCTCCGCAGACTCGAGTGGTGGCAAAAGGATCAGATGCATGTAGTGTGGAATCAGTGAAAACCATCTAAAAATGATGTCTTATATATGCTTTAGCCTCAAAGACTTATTACGATATAGAAAAGTAAAATGAACACGTCTTTTCTGTATAAAACTTTATGGTAACACTTGACTACACTCCATGCCTTAGTAAAGCATGAACAAAGACTTAATTCATAGTGAACAAACAGTTTGTTAAGAATGATTCAGGCTTAGTAACAACATAACTTACACAAATGTAGTAGTTACTCTGAATCATGCTTAATAAACAGTTTTTTCATTATGAATTAAGTTTTTGTTCATGCTTTATTAAGGCAAATTAAGGTGTGGTTATTATGAATCTTTACAGTATTTGCTGTATAGACGACGCATTACGCTCACTGGTAGTCACGGTGAGTCCATTAGGCTGTGGACTTTTGTAACTGGTGATGTCACAATGGAAAGCTTGTGAAGGCTTGTCCCAGAGGAGGGTAAAGATGTAGATGGTTGTCAGCCCGTTGTTGTCCCACACGACTGCACTGTGGGATTTGGGCATTATTTTTGGACTATGATCTGTTTCTGGTAGCGCATGTGTGATTATATCTTTATGGACTGCCACATCCCTCAGAGTACATTTAAACAGAGCTTCAAACTCCGGAGAGAACTTAGTAGGTGGGTCATTATATTATATTGGATTTTTTTGTGGGTGATTTGGCAACAGCAACATCATTATTAGTTTTCAAGAAAATATTACAACAAGCAGGCAAAACCATCTGTGCACTAAACGTAGGTGCGAATGATAAAACACAGCCAAGTCCCACAAACAGTCAAGGTGAAGTACCTTTAAAGTATTGACACCATATGGGAGAGGAACAAATGGGAACCTGTCCAAATCAGACTTCTGGTTCAAAATGTAGTAAGCCGATTATGCCTAGGTATGGATTGTTTCCCCTATTACTGTGTTTTTTCTGCCATAGTCTAAAATACTGGGAGGTATTTCTTTGCTTCTACTATAACACATGAAATTAATAAAATAAATAAAATAAATAAAACAAATAAAACAAATAAAACAAATAAAACAAATAAAACAAATAAAACAGATAAGACAAATAAGATAAATAAGATAAATAATAACATAAATAAGATACAATATGATACAATAAGATACAATAGATTGACGATTTAATGGCAATAAGTAACTCCTAAAATTATAATAGAGTCTGACCAATATGGTTTTTTTCAAGGTCAATGCAGATTGTGTAGATTCAATTAAAAAAACTGATTGGCAATAACACATTTTTTGCGATATGTAGTGCCAATTTAGATTTTTTTTCCAGCAAACGATATAGTTTGGATTTACTACAAACTCATCCACAAACATGTTATACTTTATACTGGATAAGAGCGCAGTGTAGTCACATTTTGTGCTTTACTTTCTTTGTAAGTGTTCAAATCAAGCGTCATTATAGGCGACTGGTTGGCTCAAACCAAATATCGGTTTGTGCCGATACCGGTTTCAGGCCGGTATAAGGAAAAAGTGCAGATATATATTGGCCAACTGGTACATTGGTCCATCTATAATAATAAATATTCAGTCACTCAAGAAAGTAATCATCTGTATTAGACCCATTCTTCATACTGTGAAAAGCAGTGGCCTTAGTTGGTTGGAATATCGTGCATTGCTATACTTATTGTACAGAAGCTGATTATTTTTACCCCGTATGAAGATGATCTACTATGACATGTATGTTTTCTATGTGTTTACATGTACATTTGACCCATGAAGGCTGCATGTTTATCATTATTTTTCAGTGGCGCTGTTGAAAATATTTCCATTAAGGTTAATTGTTTGCATTTGCAGTTTCAATGCAACAATCACATGATTTAATTGCTGCATATTCAGACTTCTGTTTTGCTTTGTGTGTGTTCTGTGTTTTCTTTGTTGATGTCTTTGGCTTGGTGTGTGTCTCGTCTCACAGGTGGAGCTCAAAACATCGCCACTCCATTCTGCCTGCCTCCCTCAGGAGACACTGTAAAACTCAAAAGTATAAAACTATTATTGGTGTCAAATTCTCCTTCTTAATGAGAAACATTTACTGAAGAGAATATGAGCGGGGAACCAGGGGAAAGCTTCTATCCAACACCAAGAAACTGGCAATAATGCAAAAGCTTTCTCTCAAATCCAAATAGAATTGTCAAGATATTAAATACAATTGTAAAATATTATCTCTTAATCATCAAAACAACAACAACAACAACAACAACTGCGTATTAGACAACAATATTTGTTATTACTTGACCTAGTATTGATACTGAAATAGTTTTAGAATGACCTTGTGCTTTAATATAGTAATATAAGACTACATGGTAACATAAAGATGGTCTATTATTTTGTGGTAATGATGTTATCACATTATCATTGTAGTATCAAAATCAACCTCTATTTCTTAGTATCGAATCCGAGTTATTGTGACGATGCTAATACCAAGTGCCACTTGAGGTAATATTTGGCTTTCCGAGTACCACCAGACCTGAACCAGAAATTTATAAGGACATACCTGGTCTAAAATGAGACTAAACCATTGGATAAAGTTGTTCTAATTAAGGATTTATCCAAAAATGTATACATCAGTCCTTAAATTAAACATATACTCAACATGCAGAGGGTCCCACGTACCACTGTTTGAGAAACACTGGTCTGCTGTCAGGACAGAAATATGAAAAGAAGCAATTGCATCCTAGCTGTGATTATCTTTAGGATTTCAAACGTATTATGATGATAAAGCAGTGTATAGGACGTCACTTGTTTGGTTTTACAGTGCACCTCCTTGTCTCGCCCTGTGTTTTCTGTGTAGGCTAATCCAGTTAGCAGCTGCTCAAGGAAACTTCAGCCCCACTCCTCAAAAGCTCGTTAGTCAAGCTTTAATTGTTGCTCCCTCACTTTGCATATCACCAAGACGCTAATTTATGCCGGTTGTCGCGGCTACTGTCTCCACAGCGCTGTATGTCTCGATGGAGGCAGAAAGCGGGGGAGCTCGGTGCACGTGCATGCGTGTGTATGCGTGTGTGTCCAATGGATGTCGGGTGATTTGCATGGGTTTGTGTGCGAGAGTGAGGGAGAGCGCAGTGGGAGGGTCTCTGGAGCTGTCTGATGGATGATTGGACGAAAGGAGATTGGCAGGTGGAGGGCTTCGGCCTGATGAATTAGCGCAGCAGGTTTTGGATGTGAAGCTGAACTGTAAGGAATAATGGAGTGTAAAGTGTTGTGTGCTCAAGTTTGGAAATGTGTGTGAAAAGGGCTGTATATACTATACTCCAGATGTTGTAGACTTTGTGATTTATAAATATCGATATTGTCAGATCAGGTATCGGTTCCTGGTTATCCATAGAGCTGATGGCCTGACTGAGGCTGTACATTAATGAACCAATTATTGAATCAATGTCAAAATAAATGCTATTTTCAGTCTCTGCACTGCATATATGTGTAGATACTTACTGTATTACTGTATATTCAAATTATCTATATCGAACTGAACAGGCGTGATCGGTGCATTTAGGCTTGAAAGACAATAACACCATTGATTTATGACCGCTCATGAATGGTTTAGTTCTTCAAAATCAAGTGTAATGATGGGCCTTAATTGGAATAATATGCTTTGTTAAATTTGTATTCATTGTTGTATTTAATTTAAAAGAAATATGTATATCTATTCCACTCTTAAAGTAGTCTACTCTAAGTGGCAGTTTGTGTTCTTCCAATTGTACTTTTTTCTAAACCCTAACAAATCCACACAATCAACTAATTTACAATCGACATTTTTTTAAGCCTTTTAAGCCTTTTTTTCAGTTTGAATATTGTTACGTCATCGTTGGTCTTCTGTTTGTGGCGTGAATGACCACAAAAGCTGGGGAGGTTGTGGAGAGCAGCGTGACACGGGCTCTGAGTCACGACACAGACCCACTTTCACAAACGGAGTATCTGCCACACGGACGCTGGATCTCTAAAGCTCCGCCCCTGCACTTCTCCAGGTCCAACACATTATGATACGCTGTTCATTACACCTACATCCTTTTATTACCGAGAACTATGACCTCTGCAAAGATGACTCTAAGGACACCACTAACCCGCTCTTAACCTCTGAATAATAACACCCTAAACAGGAGGCAGAAATCATGGAATAATTTCAAGCCAGGGCCAGTTTTTTTTTTCTTTTCTTCCATTAAGCCAAAATCCCAAATGTGTCTTTTTAGAAATTATATTATGAGTAAAGTCGGGTTCTTTCACTCCAAAATGTCCTGATTAAAATTGTATGAGGTTAATCTGTTTTTAAATGTGTGCATCCCAATCCAGTGACAATAAAACAAATTTGATAATAAAGAACCTCACTATGATGCAAACAAATGTATATTTTTTATTTGTCAATAGGTTTTATTGCAGGACACATGAAAATATGGTGGAGTGATGAGTTTAGGAGAGACATTCAGAAAACTCTCAGAATTTGGAATCAATCTAATGCTCTAATGCGATGCTGAATGCCCAGAAATGTCCAAAAAATATTTTTTTTAAAAAGGATGGAAAAGACTATTTAATTATGTTCAAATTTCCAGTCTCTAGCATTTTTAAAAAGTCAAGAAAAAAAATGCCTAACTGGGGACGTGGGCAGCTCCAGACCAAGTAATTTCGGTCCATCCCCTCTTGACTCTTCCCACCCGAGGAGCAGGAGATATTACCTCTGCCTCTAGATTTCAGATGGAGCTGTGGTGTAGCGAACCCCACCTCCACCGTTCACTGCTCACTCTTCCATTTCACTCAGTTTGTGGCACACGTGTCGGGGCTTGAGCTGATCCTGTAGAGCGCGATCCGACGCATGTGTGTGTCGAGGGAGGAGGGAGGAGGGAGGAGGGAGTAGGGAGGAGGGAGGAGGGAGGAGGGTGGAGGGAAGGGACATGGGGGAAGTGGGAGGTGGAGAAATGTTGGAGAGGAAAGAGAGGGTTGCTTGGGGTCTGCTCTGTTGTTTGACTTGGAGATGTTTGATCATTATAACGGCTTGAATGGTGGGCATATTGAGAGAAATGAATACATCTCGATATTCTTCTGCAGTATCTGATATTGATGGACAAATATCAGACGATATTAGTTAAACCATGTCTTTAGTTGAGGTTTCATTATCAGACAAAATTGAAAGGTCTGTAAAATCAATCTGCAGAAATATCACCATGTACTCTTATTTTAAAGTTGAAATAATTTAATCTGCTCTTTTTGTAGCTATAAATATGGTATGTCCTCAAAACAACATTCACAATATTATCTAAATTTCGATATTGCCCACCTCTATTTGAGTGGCTATGTAGAACAGGGGTCACTAATAAACTTTCACCAGGGTCTAGTTTGAAAAAAATCCACAAACCAAGGTCCTTCACGCCATTTCTGCCATTTTTATATCATAATATATATTATAATCAAGTATTATAATAGGCCTATCTATCGGTAGTTATTTTTCACAATTAATGATATGCCTATTTAATTACAAATAGTCTAATGGTGGTTTTAGACGCAGAGCAGAAAAGTTAAGTGTTGCAATGCAAACTTTCTCCTCAGTCAGTGCTGCGCTTCTTTCTTATTTAGTTTAGATTTATGCTTTTCCATCAAATCTACCCAGAAGTGCCCACACCTCCCTCGATGCACACAGCGGCCAATCAGAACACTTGCAGCTCTTGCCGTGTACGTATCGGATTTGTGCTCCTACGTCTGGTTAAGATTTTACATCAGATGCCCTCCCTGATGCAGCTTTTTATCTCAAATCAGACTGGCCTCAACGTACATGTATTTGCATTTGCTGTTTGCACAATAAAGCAATGTGTTTAGCATCTACAATAAAGTAATGACTGAAATGCAGTGGTTTTCAACCATGGGCACTCGTGACCCCCAAACACAAAAAGTAGGCTTTCCGAAAAATGATAAAATAGCCATATTTTATTTTATTTTGAGGTCGTAGACTTACATTTATTTGGTTGGTCAACAGATTTTGAAGGGTCTTGAAGGGTAATTCGTGGATATCTACCAACAGATTGCACATGGCTTGGTAGTGATCTATGTGCAGATATTTTGAGTACTACATTAAACATAGAAATCAAACAACATACAAAGAACAACAAATGAGTATTAAGCCATGTCTTTGGGTTCAGATGCATAACCTTGCATTTGATAAGCTTCACTGATTCTACAATGTCAGTGTATGTATTGTATTGCATAACATGGAATTTACTACTGTTGCTTGAAAGGAAACATTGAATGTCCTTGAATTTGACCTCGAAAACCATTTGTCCTGCTTTGCTTTTTGTTTAACACTTTATTCACCAAGTAACAACCTATTTACACTTTCCGATTCACTCATTGAAGTACCCCAATCTTTTGACCTTCCTAATATGGCCACCAACAGCCTACAGCTATAGGAATACATTTATAAAGACCAACACGAGGGTAACGTCTCTGCTCTCCCTCTCCACTTCCCCTTCCTCTTGTTTCTTGCCTCCTTAACTACTCTGCCTCTTGGTGCTCGGAGGAAGCTGTTAGTAAGAGCTCCACTCCGCTGCTGCCGATCAATATTTTGTGTTGTGTGCCGTGTACCTCAGCCTATATAGTTTATCCATGTGCCTGCAAAGAACACATGGATCTGATCTGGCTTTGTAAAATATATACAGTCTTTGGAGTGAAAGCCAATTACTTACACAGTTAGCTGAAGCAATCGAATTAGGCAAATATGTGAGCGATGTTGGGTTTGTGTTTGGATTTGAGCAGCATTGCCAGCAGCGGGAGGGAAAATGTTTCAGAGTAGCGTCCCAAGAGCCCCCCCACTACCATCACTGCGCCCCATAAACTATAACAAAAGACGGCTACAGCACAAGCACAACATGTTTGCTCTGCTCCAAAACCATCTCCGCCCATTGGACACGCCTAGAGTGTAAGCAAGCACGGGCTGGGAAGGGACCTTCAAGACCTGCTTTTTTGGGGGTGATTCTTATGATGTTGCCATGACAATGTGGCTTGCAATATTTGGCATTTGGAGAATCATATGGATATTAATAATGAATTATTTCTTATTTTGGTCAATTGGTAAATAGCTTCATATGTGATTCATGACTCTTTGTAGCAACACACATTTAGTTTTGTTTTATGCATATATCATTATTAGCATAGGCCAAGAGATCTAAAAACCCTTAGAGCCCCACTGAGCCTACTTTATATTTGGCACTGTTCCTGGAAATGTAAATACTGTTAATTAAAGAACACATATTATGCAAATATTTGCTTTGGCATTGGCCTTTAATCACACTCTTGAGTTGCTTTGCTTTTGCATATCATATGTCATAACTTAAAATGTATCCACTGAAAGTGTACATTATTTTATATTTGTGAGAGTCACCTCATCAGGATTTGTGTTAGAACTCCATCTACTGGCGGCAAAGGGAATTACCATGTGGAAATAAACCTTGCCTTGACATGCTAATGTAGCATGCAGTTGTAATGAACGTGATTTGAAGGCAGAAATGCTCAGAACAAGTCAGGCGATGATTTATGGACAGTAGATCTCGGAGCTTGAAGCTAAAATACTTCCTAAATGTAGCCTATATGCCATGCTATAACAATTTGAATTTCACATAAATCAACCGGTTTATTGACTTTTTATTTATGTGAAATGGAACAGACGTTGAGCATGCCACCACTCTAAACAACGACTGACCAAAATCAAAAGTGTCACTGCCATACTTTCATATTCATCCCGGTCTGACGGCGGTCCGAACGCACACCGCTGCCCCCTCAGGTCTGTCCGTGTCATGATCCAGTTGTGACGGTGCGAGTCATCTTCACGCACACAGTGTCTCCTCTGTCTCCGTGCGCGACGCCTGCATATGTACAAGGCAGCGCACCGGGGCCAAATCTGCGAGCGTTTCTGCGGCGGACGGGAGACGGGGGCTCGGTCTGCGGGCTAAAGGCAGGGTGATGCATACTAAACAGACCGCTGTCACCACGCCAGCACCTAGCACACAAACGCCGGGCCATGCTTGGTTGGTCTCTACCTCTCTCACACTCACTCGCACGCGCTCTTCTTCTGGTTGCCTTGCTCAGTTGCCGGTTGTCATAGAAACCATTACCCATAGCACCTTGCAGCTCAAATCAATGGCAGCAGGCAGGCGAGGGGTAAGGCTGAAGTTTTTAGTGTGGCGCAACGGGTTACAGATTATATTATGGATAAATATGCTTAAGCAGTAGCTGTAAATAGCCAATCGCAAGGCATAAATAAAGAATGTAAATATGTGCGAGGGTTTTACAGCATTTATTCTGCGTTCCAGTTTTCCTCTGAGGTTGGATCTTGGAGTGACATTTTTACAGTTTCTATGTTCTAGCTGTCCAGTTGGAAAAACAATGAGCAAAAATAATGACTCATACAAGTAATAAAAACTATTAAAGTGCTCAATACAGCCAAAATGCAGATCCAGTTAAGTACAGTTATTAATCAGGACATTGTTACTAGATATATAAGTTATAAATAAATGTTTGAGAGGGATTATTTTGCTAAGTGACATTAGCATAACCGACCATAACAATGTATTTATTGTTATTGTGGACAGTAGCAAGCAACTAAAAGGAACATAACATAAGTACTATCAGTATTTGCAGGCACACTCATGTTGGATTTTTTAACTTGAACCCAACTCGGGATTCTGAAAAGTCCTCTGCATTTACAAGTAGGGATTCTGAGTTGGAAGTTTGTACATGGAAAACCTAATGTCTGAGCTGAATTATCCCTTTTTGTAGTATATTTTATCATGTTTAAAAGGCATTATAAATTTGAGTTATAGGCAAATTCTATACAGGTTTGCGAATCAATTACAACAAAATATAGTGCAAGAAAACCTGGAAAACGAGGGTCTTGTTGCTAATAAGTGTATTTCATTATCTAATATGTCATTTCAACCACTCATTTCACAAACCCAAATGTTCCAAGCATGTTGTTCTCATGTTTAGTGCTAAATATGGCGTCATTTTCAGCCCCAGATTGCAGCTACCACCAGCACACTTTCAATGTTTTACAAATTGGATTCAAGCCTGGACTAAACACACTACCATTTCTGGACATGTTGAGGAGAGAGAGAGAGAGAGTGAAAAAGAGAGGTCAGTCATTTGATTTGGAGGAATAATGTCCCATTTGTCCCAACTCGCTAATTACCTTGTTTGTTTTGATAGCTCAAAATATGGCGGCAAAGCCAAGAAACAGACAAATAAAAAGAAGGGACGACACAGACCGCCCTTGTCCCTAAAATGCACCCTGTCCCTCCCATCTGTTCCGTCAGATGCTGCAATACGCACAAAAATGTTGGCACGAAACACAGAGCACTATTGTCCCACGCACACTCCAGCAGGTACAACATAGGGTCTATAAATGATGCACAATGATAAGACGCACTGTGAGGGAATTGTGTCACAAGTAAACAGTTTGTTCACGTTTTATCGTTGTTTGATTTTTTTCTCAATTGGTTGAACTTGGTGGTTTATGAATCGAAGGGATGTTGGGAGGGCAGCTGCTCGGACAAAATCCAGGACTAAACTTTGAGACTTGGGACCTTTTTCTTTTTAAAATGGACTAAGTTGGTAAAGGGGTGTTTTACCTTGATCGTGACATGCATTTACCAATCTGTGATCAATGTGCCAGTCCCAAGCCCAGATAAAAATTATTTTGAGAATGGGAATTTGGCATTAAAATGTGCTAGAACAAACACACAAATAAGTTACCGCACAAACCAGATATGGAATTTATGCAGATATATAAAATCTTATTATTCAAGTATTATTCATTCTTCAACATTATATCCTCCAAACTTCTCAAAGGTATTGAAAGTCAGATACAAATTGATACTAGTTTAAGATGTCTAGTTACTCATTTGAACAAGTATCAATATTAAAAGAAATCACATAAACAGGACAAAATCTGACCTTTCATGAACAGTTTAAGAAGACAACATGCTAACATAAAGAATGTCTTCTTATTCATTACAGTCTATTGTTAATTTTGTATTATCATTGTCGTGTCCAAATCAACCCTCTTCCTTAATATCAAAGTTGAGTTTGAAATGTTGGTGTAGACATAATACTACTTTTTAGTAGCCCAACCACTCTTAAAATCTTACCTCACAGTATCACTCGTATCACTTTTTTGTGTGGGCTGAGAGAACGAGGAAGCCGACTGAATATCCAAATGGGTGCACGATCTGGCATTAGCAGGCACAGACTTGACGGGGCGCACCGAACAGGGAAGGTGGGGTACGTGGCTCTGTGGGGGATTATGTGGTGAATCTTGACTGTGTTTTTGGTTTTCATCGAGGAGAAAAGAGGTGGTGTCGCTGGTGTGGTGGTGAGGGCAGATCGTCTCCTCGCTACAATTTACCTCAAACGGCTCTGACACAGCTAATCCGCTCTTAAAGGAGCCTAATCCAACGGTCTTGTACCTGATACTGAGAGAAGGAGAGAGCGTGGCAGCAGAGGGAGGAGATGAAGCAGGGGAGACGCAAGCATAGGGCAAGAGACTGGGAATATACTCCCAATGCATTTCTGTTAGGTCAATATGTGGAAGCAGAGCACTTTTATTCAAGGAGACGTTTATACCATTCGTCACAATACTCAAATATCAGTGTTTCCCCTACCATTGAATTAGCGCCTCGCGCCCCACCAATCAAATTATGCCGCCCTGAACGAGGGCTTTACTAAACCTGTTCTGCTACTCCATAGAAAACTACTGTGACTCCTGACCCGGTCCGTGTCTGGCGTGTCCGATGCCTCGACATGCTTTCACAAGCAGCAAACACGACAGGGAGATCCATGGGACAGATGCTGCAACTGTCCCAGTTCAAGAGCAAGTTAAACTAGATAATGTATCAAAATCAGTATTAATGCTTAATGGCAAAGTGAAACCTGGCAGTTAGATAAATCTGTTTGCATTATTTGTTTCACAGATTAATTGATTATGCATGGACTAATGTAAAGCAGAGAGTGGCTGAAAAGTACATTTTATTGCATGTGTTTAAGAAACGTTGTACAGAGAATATTGAATTAACATTTTTTCCTTGAATGCTTGAATATAAAATTTACATGAGATATGAAATGAAAGAACTACTACAGTACTGACATACTGTATATGCGTCTTTTTATAGACTTGGAAATGTAAAAATAACAATGCAAATAATACGCCTATACCCCTATATTGTTCCTGTACAGCTCGCATGACCATATGGTCGACCACGTGCACGTACACGACCAAACAGTTTTGAAAATGTAGTACATTATATTCATCTACATTCACTAAAATATCGACCATACTACAGAGCAGTTCACACTTGAGTGAATGAGCCATGTGTGGAATTTTCACAGCTTCGATAAGTCATGGATAAATATGGTCTGTAAAATTAGAAGCAAAATACACTTTAATGTCACACTTCTTTGATTATGACTTATTTAGATGGAAGACATTAAATCAGAACAGAACTTACTGACTTTAGATGGAAGTGAACCTGATAGACTTTTCAGATTAATTTACTGTGAGCCAAAGTAAAAATGTAAAAAACAAAGCAAAAAACAGATAATTGTTATTAAAAACTGGTATTATTTGAGCATGTCTCTACTGAATGCATGAATGTTCCTGAATAGTTATTGGATGGATCAGATCCTGTGAATTTGCTACCGGTAGTTTAAAAAAGGAACCACAATAACCACTGAGCCTGTGTTGCCAGTGTTGCCAGTGCTTTAACCTGCAGGTGGAGGACACATACAAGTTCTTCTCCTTCTCAGTTTATGGACTGGTCATGGCTCTTGTGCAGCTCCTTCTCCTCCAGACTTCCAGGCGCTCTGAGCTGCAGAGTCTGCACTAGCACTGATTCACGATTGGTGCAGGTTCTGTGCTTTAGGTAGTAGGCTTTAGGTTTTTTGATGGATTTAGTTTAGGAACTGGCAACGGAATATGTGAAGCTAATTCTGCTTTCTGATTGGATAAATGTATTTTCAACCAAAACACATCATGAAAACATCAACAAAAGTTAACATTTTCCTCAATTTGAACATGTTTGGGGGCACAGGCAGGTCAAGTTTATGAAATTTATTATAAAAAATCTACATACACCATCTGTGTTTCCAAATCTTTTCCTTGTATCAAAATACATTTTAATTTGAGTATTGTGACAACACTATGGACCTTCCAGATTCAAAATATGTCTCTAATATGCCGTCTTTGGGCTTAATGTCGTGAGCAATGAAAATTATTCTCATGTTTAACTCATTGCCCTCTCCCCACCCTTGGATTCACTGTGAGGTAGTCTTTCCCTTATTATTGCTCTTTTTTTCTTGGGTCCTCTTCTCTTTTCTCTTCTCATGTCTTCTCTTCGTCTCCTCTCTTCTTTTCTTCCCTCAGCTCTTCTCTCTCCTCTTCGATGTGCTTTGTATTTCCAAGAAAAATGACGCCAAATAAACTTGAACCCAGGACGGTGATTGATGGTTGCGCAAAGCTCCTTCTCTCCATCTTTTCCCCCTTTTTCTACGTCTTTATTTCCTCACTCCTCGCTCGCTCGCCCCTCTCTCTCCGCTCTCATAGGCACTGGACTATCTCTTGTTCATGCACAGTTTGTATGGTTTGATTAATTATTAGAGTCGACGGGATACGGCTTTGTGCAAAATAGTAATTTTTGTATTGAGACAGGCTTCACGACACACAAAGGCCTCCTATGCTCCGTATTGGGCTATTACTCTCATTTAGTATTAAATTATCTAGCCTGGGATGGGTACATTAGTTACAACCTTAAATTTAATTATGTAAAATGCATTAAGATTATTCATGTAGCTATACACAGGTGTTCCCAGTGAATCAAGGATAATTAGATTCTGTTCGACTCTAGGAGCTAATTAATAATGGAGGCTTTAACCACACTGGACAACAGCCTGGTCTGGTATCAAAGCTAATGGCCGCTCACTATCGGTGATTTAACACACAACGCATGCTAAACCTAAAGCTTGTTGCTGCTACTATGAGCCTTAAAGGTTGAATGGACGATTTTTTTAGCATAAATCTGAGTCTTATTTCCTCGTGGCGTGGACTGCCGATTAGTCCTGCTACGTATCAATCATAAAAACCCACCTACCGCTCACCTGCAGCCGCGTGCGGATCAATCTGGCTGTGAAGTGAGAATGCTAACCGCTGTGCGTGCCGGCAATGTGTCAAAAATAATGAACTATACTTACATTTCCTTGTTAATATAGTGCATTTTGACATGTTGTTATACAATGGTGTGATTCAGTACATTTCTTTCAAAATAATTCATTAAAAACATAAAATGTTGTGGTCCTCTATTAGGATATATATAAATGTACATGTAATGTTCACAGACGACTGTTCTCCGCAGTTTCATGAGTTCCTCCTTTGTGTAAACGCGGTACGGCCCCGGCTCCGGCCCCGCCCCCCGCCCGGCGCCGTACCGCGTTTACACAAAGGAGGAACTCATGAAACTGCGGAGAACAGTCGTCTTACCCGGAGATCGTCACGTTATCCCGGCGGACATCCTAAGGAAAACGCAACGAGGCAGACGGGCTGGACGTAAACTCCGAGAGAAGAGAGGGACAAACAGGAAGTCGGTTCCCGCCGTAGTCATGGGTAACGTGAGGTCCCTTCAAAATAAAATGACGGAAATAGCGAGCCTCATGCGGTCCCAGAGGATTTATAGGGACAGCAGCGTCTTGATTTTCACAGAGACCTGGTTAACAGCAGAAATGCCAGACTCTATTGTAGGTTTGGACAATTTTCATCTGCTGCGGGCGGACAGAACGAGAGAATCCGGGAAGAAAGGAGGTGGAGGTCTGGCGGTGTATGTGATCACGAGCTGGTCCAAACCCGAACACTGCACAGTGAGGGAGCAGCTATGTAACAAGGATATTGAACTATTGGCTATTGGCATGAGGCCATATTATCTTCCCTGTGAGTTCTACATGTGATTTTGATGTGGCCCCGTCTGCCAATGCTGAAAATGCTTGTGAAGCACTGCTCTCCTGCACTTGTAGGCTGCAAACACAGCATCCACAGGCTCTCTTCCTCATCTCTGGTGACTTTAACCACGCTTCTCCCTCTTCTGTTCTACCAACATACACCCAGTATGTTACCTGCCCCACCAGAGAATAGAACATTGGACTTGTTTTTTGCCAACACCAAGGAGGCTTATTCTTCTTCCCCCCTCCCTCCCCTGGGCAGCTCGGACCACAACCTTGTACATCTGAGGCCTGTGTATGAACCCATCGTGCGCAGGCAGCCTGTGGTGTCCCGTGAGGTGAGGTTCGGTCTGCTGAGAGCGAGGAGGCTCTGAGGGACTGCTTCAGCACCACTGTCTGGACTGAGCTTTATGACCCACATGGGGAGGACATCAACACCATCACAGACTGCATCACGGACTACATCAACTTCTGTTTTGAGAACATTGTTCCCTCCCGGACGGTGCGGTGTTTTCCAAACAACAAGCCATGGATTAACCGTGAACTGAAGGCTCTGCTGAGGACTGAGGACTGTGCAGAAGGAGCTGTGCAGAAGGAGCTGAGGAGGAAGATCAGGCAGGCTGAGGCCGGCTACAAGAGGAGGATGGAGGAGCAGCTGCAGCAGAAGAACATTCAGGGAGTGTGGAGGAGCCTGAAAACCATCTCGGGCTTCAAAATCCCCCCTGCCCAGACAGAGGGGGGTCTACAGTGGGTGAATGATTTAAATGCTCACTTCTTGAGGTTTGATCGGTCACCCGCCCCTCCCCCTGCACAGCTGCATGCTCCCTCTTCCACAGCTGGACAATGCTCTGCATCTGTTCCTCTTCGCTTATCTGCCCCGGACCATCAGCTCCCCACTTCGCCTGGCCTCACCCATCCCCCCAGCACATGGTCCCCCTGCCAACCACTGACTGTCACAGCAGCACAGGTGAGGAGTGAGCTGAAGAGGATTAAAGTGAGGAAGGCAGCAGGACCTGATGGCATCAGCCCCAGGCTCCTTAAGTCCTGCGCAGATGAACTGTGTGGAGTTATGGAGCATGTCTTCAACATGAGCCTGAAGCTGAGGGTGGTACCACAGGTCTGGAAGACCTCCTGTCTGGTACCTGTGCCTAAGACACCGCGCCCCAAAGACCTCAACAGCTTCAGGCCAGTGGCTCTCACGTCCCACCTGATGAAGACACTGGAGCGGCTAGTCCTGGACCACCTCCGCTCCACCGTGAGCTCAGCCATGGACCCGCTGCAGTTTGCATATCGGTCTGGCATCGGAGTGGAGGACGCCGTCATCTCCCTGCTGCACCGCTCTCTCTCTCACCTGGAAAAGCCTGGCAGCTCTGTGAGGATTCTGTTCTTCGATCTTTCCAGCGCCTTCAACACCATCCAGCCGCTGCTCCTGAGGGACAAGCTGGAGACGGCTGGTGTGGAGTATGACCTGGCAGAGTGGATCCTGGACTACCTCACAGACCGACCCCAGTTTGTGAGAGCCCGGAACTGTGTGTCTGACACTCGGACCTGCAGTGTGGGGGCGCCCCAGGGCACTGTCCTCGCGCCCTTTCTCTTCACCCTTTACACTGCAGACTTCAGACATGACACGGACAGCTGTGTCCTGCAGAAGTTCTCTGACGACTCTGCCATCATCGGACTCATCACGGACGACGATGACGCGGAGTACAGAGGACTGGCGCAGGACTTTGTGGACTGGTGTCAGCGGAACCACCTCCTCATCAACGCGGGGAAGACCAAGGAGATGGTGGTGGATTTCCGCAGACGCCACCCCACTGCCCCCTCACCAGTGAACATCCAGGGACGGGACATTGAGAGAGTGGACTCATACAAGTACCTGGGTGTTCATCTGAACCACAAACTGGACTGGACTCATAACACAGACGCACTGTACAGGAAGAGCCAGAGTCGGCTCTACCTCCTGAGGAGACTCAGGTCTTTTGGAGTGGCAGAGCCACTCCTGAAGACCTTCTACGACTCTGTGGTGGCATCAGCCCTCCTGTATGGTGTGGCCTGCTGGAGCAGCAGCATCACAGAGAGGGAGAGGAAGAGGCTGGAGAGAGTCATCAAGAAGTCCAGCTCCGTCCTGGGCTGTGCTCTGGACTCGGTGCAGGAGGTGGGGGACAGGAGGGTTCTGGCTAGATTCACATCTATGCTGGACCATGAGTGTCACCCCCTGCAGGACACTCTCTCCGCTCTGGAGAGCAGCTTCAGTGAGAGACTGATCCACCCTCGATGTGTGAAGGAAAGGTTCCGTAGGTCTTTCCTTCCTGCTGCTGTCAGACTTTATAACAAACACTGTTAGTACTGAACACTCGCAATACTGACCTAACCTAATACTGATGTGCAATTCTGTCATATGTGCAATTGCTGTTGGAATTCATGTGCAATTCATGTGCAATTACTGTGAAATTCATGTGCAATCTATGTGCTGTCGTGACACATATTCATGTGCAATTACTGTCATGATCACATGCAATGGTATTTATGTATTTATTTATTTGTCTATGGGAGTTTTTTATTTATTTATAGGAGATCTTCTACTGAAAGTGTTTTTCAGACTTCCTATAAGTGATCTGTTCTTCTGTATCTACCTCTGTATCTACCTGCGTTGCACCAATGAAATTTCCCCATGTGGGACAATAAAGGAATATCTTATCTTATCTTACAGGAATCTAGCAAATGGATAAATATACCAGCAGCCCCTGTCTTTAGACCCTCCTTCTCGGAGAGGAAAAACTACAAAAACCCTGTGGGAAAAAGTAAAAATCTCGGGCTGAACCACAGTGAAGGAGACGGGACATCTAGGCAGATGAAGAGCCGTTCATCTAGAGTAGAGAGTATTCCTCCAGGCAGTTGAGCAGTATCATGGTCTACAGGTCAGGGCCATGAGATGGGGCATCTAAGGTCCACTGGAGCAGCATCTGCAGTGTCTGAAGAAGTTGAAAAACGTGATCAGCAATGAACCGGCAACAGGTGAACTAAGATATGAAATATTGCGTATATGAAAAGTAGTTGGAAGCTGACACACTTCCCTCAGCATTGCTGTTACAAGGGCAACTATGCTGTTCCAAACTGGCCTGACCATAAGCTATTTCAACGAGGAACATTTTAAGCCTGGTCTTAAATGAAGAGACATTGTTGGTCGCTTTCACATGGACAGGGAGCGGGTTCCATTGAACAGGATAGGGAGGTGCATTTAATAGGACACCATGGTGACCAATATTGACCAAAATGCAGATTATAGCCTTTTGTTAACCACAAAAGCAGTAAAATGTGTTCAAATGATTCTATAACATGGGTTTGGGTTAAAGTATTGCACAAACATTACACTGCAAGTTATTTCTAATCAACATCTTGTTCTCGACATTTTGAGTTATAATATTGATTTTTTTAGCTTTGCATAACTTCCATCTTGATGTTATCTTGTAGACAATATCACCTTCATACAACACATTGACGTCATGCAGCTACATCCCACCTGTTAGCACAGATTTCCTGAATGTACCTGAAAGCCTCGCGTGTTGTGTGACGCCAGCAGCTCCATCTATCAGACCCTGACAGCCGCAGTGGAAGGAGACCATGTTATCAGGCACCGAGCAGGACACCTATCAGGGGCCCTATTGTCTCCTCTGCCATGATAAGCAACAGTGTATGGAACGAGCAGCAGGGGATGAGGGGGGGAAATCTAAAGATGGAGTGGATTCAATTGTCTCGTAATTGATGCAAATAATCAGGTATTTCAGAGGAAGAAGTGTTATGTGAAATGACTCCATGACCAAAAATTTTAAGCCATATGTTGATCGTTTGTAAAGTTTTATATTATTTATTTATACAGGGAAAACCCAATGAGAAAATGTATCTTTTTTCATGGGTCCCCTGTTAAAACACAACACAAAATAACAGCAAACACTGGATATCCAAGTAAAACACCAATAAAATTAGCAAATACTTAAAAACACATTTACACGTACACTATGAGATAAAATGATATAAAACAAGTGCATTGGCACTGCGGGTAGTCCTTGACCAGTGCTTTGAAATCATTAAAAAGCATATAATTATTCTAATTAAAGTCTCTGTGTTTTGTTCCACAGGAAGTGAGCAAAGTTGCTGGAAATTTAGTCTGACATAAGTGGACTTTATAACTGTGGCTTGGCAATTAGTTGAATTTTAATCAAATCCAGATTCTCTATTTATTTTTTTTGCATTTTGAGAGGTCCACAGTCTTTTGTCAGTAAAAGCATGTGGTTTGGAGCAGGTCACACTTGACATTTTACTTTTTTTGCTTGATAAATTACATGTTTATGTTCATAGCATTCCTGTTGAAAAATGATGGTTATTGATCAATATGAGGAAGAATAGAATTATATTGCCCAGCCCTACTTATAACTAAGACCATTGTCCCATTTTATTCGACCATCATTAAAACCGGAATGCCCCATCTGAATTAAACCCAGCAATGCATCACTATTTGGATGTGATTTGATTGAGCTTTTGAACAAAAGAAAGCATCCACATTACCGTCCTTTTTGGCTCGGTAAAGAGACCAATATTATTTGATTAAAAACCCATGCAAAAGACTGTCTGTAAAAGCACATACTGTCATAAATAAACACTATATCAACTGCAATACAATGACATTAAATGTGTGTTAGTGTCTTGGGAAATTCTTAAATTTGTCATGGAAAATGGTATTTTAAACTCTTTCATTTACAATTCCAGTTGTTCACATCCCCCTTGTGTTGTCTCTCGTCAGAGTTTTAAATCATTATTTCTCAAGCTTCCCCGCCGTCTCCATGAGCAAATAGACACACGCCTTTACGCGGAAAGATGCAGTGTCACCATCATTTGCAAAAAACTGAACACATTGCTACACGCCCGCGCCTCATAACTTCACAAACACAGCAGCGGTCTCGGGGAGCGCCGGATAATTCACTTTAAACCAAGAGTTTCAATTTGACTGCACTACATGCTACTTTTTACGCCAGATAAATCCAATTGTGCCTTAGTGCGGCTGCGTGTAAGGGGATGACTGTGTGCCGAACGCCGTTGGAGAAGCTATTTCCGTCCTTCATTTCGATATGCTTGTTCTTGACTGGAGGCTGGACATGTGTTGTGTGCATGAGCGGCAGTACAGTCGGTGGACGGTTGCAGCTTTATCTGATCTGTGGTTTCCTGCTCCATGTCCTGTACGTCGGTAAAACATCGAGTTATGAATCGGTTCAACTGTCATTTATAAGAACGAATAATAAGGAAGAACAGCCAATTAGTTAGAGTTGTACTGTTTAAATCTTCTTTCCTGTCTCACAGAATAATAAGAATATGACTATGAATATGTAGTTTTACTTACACTTAGTTCCTCTTTTCCGCAGAATGACAACAGGCTCTTTCTAGATCCAGTTACATTTGACAATTGTGCGATAGATTATTAATTCCCAACTAAAGTGTCCCAAATTCTGCTCCCCAGAGATCTGCAGGGGTTTCTCAGGCCCCGTCCACACGAAGTGATACTCAAGTATTATCCACATGGAGCGTTTAGGCTTCTCGACTGTAACGCCACTTTTTTGTCTGACATCAGAGCACCAGTGTTGCTTCTATTCTGCATAAATGAGTGACATTTATATGATGTTTACTGCAGAATCCTTGGTCCTGCACTGCACCACGAGGTACAGGTGACACGGAGAAAAAATGTATAAATCCACCACAAAGTTTGTCTCCCTTTGTCCGTTTTGAAGCTTTGACACTATATTCCAGTGACATTTGAGCAACTAATAATGAGGAAACGCTGTTGTAACAAGGTAAAAAGCTCAAGTTAATTTGCTTAATATCCCTTTTAACCATAAAACAATTATATCTGTTCTTATAAGACGGTGATGGGTCGCCAGCGAATCTACTGGTAAAATAGGGGTCGCTGGTAGAAAAAGGTGCTATGGGACGACTTCAATTTTCTATTTATTTCATGTTCCTTCCAAGTTTCTACCAATGTTTACCATTTTATTTTAATTTACTATTTAAAATGTCGAATAGTTTGTTTTTTCCCTACAATTCAATGTTTATTTAGCGTGCTGATAATGCACCCTTAGTTTCTTCTTATATTTCTACATTTCAAGGAAGATATGTGTAATATTCAAACATGAACCCATTTTCTTGCCATTTATCTTAAACTCCATCTGGTGGTTCAAACAAACTTCCACATATTTGTATTAATACAGATTCTTTTGTACGTCTATTATCATCATCATCATGTTGTAGTTGTATTCCTGAGCTGTGTTATATGTTAAGTTTCACACAATAATGAATACGTCCATGATGGTGTACAGTTCATTTGTTTACAGTAAACAGTATTTTCTCGAACAGGCTGAGTCAATGAAACGTTAAACTTCAACCACTTCTAGAAACTCCTAGTTTTCTGTCACAGTTGAAGTCAAATCTGAGACTACTTTCTGTGTCTTTTCCCCCATCTTCATAAGAGACACAACCTCGAAACCCATAATATCGAAGTAGCTATTTGGTTTAGTCCATTTTCTTGAGGCTGAAAAAAAGCACATTGTCATTCCTCACCCCCCTCTCCCCGAGACGCTTCACCCTCCTCTTACTCTGTACCTTTCTATCTCTCTCGTGCTTATTGTAGTTTTTGCGCAAGAAGGCAGAAAATGTGCTTACCCTACACGCAGAGATGTTTGGCAGCCACACACACAAGTTCAAACTGCAGCAGAAGCTTTACCTGCATCATCAACAGCCACGGTGTGTGCGTCTCGACTCCACGTGTGAGCGTTTCTCTGTAGTGATTGTGTTGTTTGTTGATACAGCTTTCAATAGGTGCATATGTGCTGTAGTATATGTAAGCCCTGAAAGTATTTCCACTAAAGTCAGGTTGACTTAAAGGTGCCACTAGTTTTTCTCTTGCAGATTTCTTTGCCTGGAATGTTCTATAGCTTGATTCCCAAAGTGGGGTCCTGGTCCTCAGAGGCACTACAGGGGAAAGACTGTCCACACTATAAATTAAAAAAAAAACATTTGAGATTTAAATCAATGTAACATCATATATTTGTTTAAATACACTACTATAAAGCCCACTGTCATTATTATTTGTATTTTAATATCAAATCTAAAAGAAAAAAGGGATATTGTTTAGATGAAGGTCAAAATAGTAGTGGGGGGCCGTGGGGGATCTTTGCATCGATAAGTGAGGGCAATACAGAGTTTGAAACGGCTGTACTGTAGTATGGCCTTAAATATACATCTTAAAAATGTGTTTTGATTTTGTGCTTGACTGATATATAAATGTACTGCATACTTTGCATGCAAATGCATTCTTACTCTGGGTGGGATCTGACCAGTGATTTGGCCTGTTAGTCTCCATGGAGATGTCATGTTGTTTCAGATTCAATGCAGGTAACGCAATAACATCTCCATGGAAAAAAACTAGTAGTCGACCTGCCATCAGAAACGTAATACGTGATATGTAAAATGCTTTCTTAG
Source organism: Eucyclogobius newberryi (assembly GCF_026437365.1). Taxonomy (NCBI): domain Eukaryota; kingdom Metazoa; phylum Chordata; class Actinopteri; order Gobiiformes; family Gobiidae; genus Eucyclogobius; species Eucyclogobius newberryi. The sequence continues at coordinate 14,927,601 of NW_027316056.1, forward strand.
TTTTTAGCATATTATTGTATCTGGTTGTGGAAAATGAATAATCCACAAATTATTATTATTAATAAACAACATTTTGTAGCTGCTAATGCCCTGGGTCAGATAAACTGAATAAAGCTGCCTTTCTGCACCACTGGCCTCTTTGACCCTCAGAAAATACATAATCACACAATCTCAAAAGCAGGTTTGTGGAAGTGTCTTGCTCAGTAACACAACAATAACTGTCTGGAGCAGGTTTCAGACCTGCCTTCTGATTCTGACAGTGCCATTCCTGCGCCAATTACAGGAGCCCGTTTCTATTTCTATTCCACCATGTCCACTGTATTCCCCCCAAATCCCCCAAAATTCTAATTTAAAAGGTGCCTCACGATACGCAAATTACAACTTTTACGTACTTACTATTGTTTCTAAAAACTTTGCACCTGACTGTGGCAATAAAGAAATGTGCTATTAACACCTTTTACTGGTGATAAGATTATATAATTGAGCCGGGAGCTCAGAGCACTAGAGTGGTGCTGTGTGAAGAATGAATTGTAAGTATTATGGGTAAGACAAAATAATTACACCTTCCTTTTTGTATTCAAGGAGCTAGAACTGTGCGAAATGACGATACAATCAAATTGTGACAATTGTGCAATGATGATTATATTCCAGTGACCTCTTGATTCAGGACTTCCCTGTTTACTGCAGCGCTATACTCAAATTCAGATATTTCCTCATTAGACAAGTGGGTTTAACCAATCTGAGTGAAGTATGAACATTCAGAAGAAGCAGATAGTTGATAATTACATTGTTATTGCTTTATCATTTAGGGCTGCAATCTAATGGTGACAAGTTGACTGCCATACATCATCATCATAATTCCTACATTTAGCAAATCTCAATGTATAATAGAAATAATAATTTGACCAGTCGACTATTGTTAATATTGTGTTAAAATATTTGTTAATGGCAGCCCATGGAATCAAAGTTGCAAAAAACTATTGACCTTGCATAACACTGTTTACGGGGAATACTCTTACATACGCAACTTTCTCAGTTTATCCAGGCATGGGACAAGCACAAAGAGTACAGACACTTGTCATAATATGTCGACAATTTCTGGGTTTGATATAGTATTGTTTAGATAAAATATGAAATGAAATAATCCACGCTTGAAGGGTTACAGTCTCCCATGATCCCTGACCAGAATAAACAGAAGATAAATAATAAAATATTGAATTTCTTACATCCCTTCGGCAACCTTTCGAGGGTTCTTTGTAAGCAACGTGAAATTAGACTCTCCCTCCATGACTCCAGGACTAACACTCTGGCAGCAACTCTGACAGTAAATATTAAAATGAAAAACATAATTCAAGCTGGAGGTATCAAAATATTATAATGTGGATTTCTACCTAGAATTAGCTTCTAGTGTGACTTACCTTAAACCACAGGCAGCTAAACCTACTATCGCACAGGAATAACTGCTTTTCATTGACTCCCATGTGGCTTTCAAAATCCTCCAACTGCAACTGTGTTCAAGTTTACACTCCGTTTACAAGAGAGAAGCTCTAAATCCAGAAATGCCAGACACCTAGTTTACATGGTTTAATATGAACTCAGCTATGTAGGCTAATCCACAACAGCCGCTCTCTCCTTTCTGTCGTGTGCCTTCCTCTGTGAATGGTAAGTGAACAGATCATGGTAACTGGATCATTCACAATTTTGAGAATTAGACGTTATACACAAGAATGTAATGGTTAAAATGCATAACAAACCAATCTGAACAAACCACATAACGCAAAATACTTATTCTATATTATCGTAAGAATATTTAATTATCTTAAAAATGATCTTAAATAAATGCTTCTAATATTGTTCAGACTAAAAGCCTAACCAAACGTTGTATCACATCTCCATGGAAACCAGCAGGAGGCATATCCTCCACCTGAAAAGTTACATAATTCACCTTTTAAGTGTTTTGAGTCCTTTCCTGCTCTCCACCCTGTAATCTGCAGTGCTGAGATAATGCCCTGAGTTTAAACTTTGAACTTGAGGCATCTATCTTCATATAAATAAAAATGTATTTCTGAATGCTAAAATTTCCAAAGATTTTCATTGTTTACAAGAATAGGAATTAGAACAAGTACCCGGTACTGTGTTTTGAATGGGACAACCCGGGCTTGTACCAAAATAGGCCCATGATGCCACCATCAGTCTTACTGTTTGACACCTAAGGCTCTCGGTTGACTGCATTTTTTGCCCCACACACAAGGTCATTGAGCTCCCTCTTGGCCCGTTTTCTCTCATATGAAAAATAAAACTGTTATTGTTGCACCTTTTAGCATTCAAAATAGAAATGTTGACGTGGCTTGTCAGGCGCCGTCAGACCATCATCCCATCAGTAGATCAGCTGCATTTAAATTATACTTTTTAGTCTTTCATCTCACAGTTTGTAGGCATGGGTAACTAAGAAACCCTATTCTTGTTTTGAAACTCTTTCAAGCAGGCCATTAATCAACAAAGCCAGAACATTTGGTTTAGAGGGCTTTCAAATAGCTAGTTTTAGGAACATACCTACATGCCATAGTGATTTAGCTAAGCTACTCTTTACTGCTGCAGTTTTTCAAAGACAGACGAGTAAATGTTGTACTCCAGATACTGGCAGTTAATCAAAAGGAACATTTAAACGAAGGACCCAGTGCTGCCGCTCCCATTACGCACATAACACGCAGTGCGTAGGGCTTCAGGTGGTCCGAGGGGCACCACCAGCTTGACCAGGCCGTATGGATTGAATGACAGAATAGGCCATTTGTGCATTAGCTGCACTGTTCTTTTTGCAAATAAATGCGGAAAATATACAGTAGGCCTACTTTGTCTTTAGTTGTTTATAATTTAAACTAACTCTAGGACTCGAGTGATGTTGCTTCACTCTTTTTCCAAAGCGAGTTTGAGATGCGTTCGTGCAGCTCCACTGTACAAGCCACGAATCAAATAAGACGTGCGATGTGTCGAGCTGGCGTGGCTCCATGGAGCTGACACAAAGTGCGCAAATCCAAAGTGGTTAAACTTCTTAGAGATGTCTGAATCTAAATGTCTTCATAAATGCAACAGAATCATCAATAGTTTGCCGCCTCTAGTGTTTATAGCGCCTCGATCTGACCGGCAGAAGAGCAGGAGGCCTTCAGGAGCAGGGGCAGAGCAAGGAAATTCAGGGATGGGATGTAATTTTATTACCTCTAACATTCACCAGCATTCAGGAAAGTATATGATCCCCAGACCCACTGTGATTCAAGCAATATATAAATTTAAATAGCCCATATATATATTTAAAAATGTATGTATGGGAGTTACCACTGAGCAGTTCTGCTTAGGGCACCCAAATGTCTGGCAGAGTTGTGGGATCTAACCCTCTGGGAAGGAAGGAGGAATTCTGTGTAACTCGTCCCTTATCGCTCTAACAAACCCTTTGGCACGGTGTTAATATTCACATATTATTTTTGGGTCGCGCGCATGGCTTTAGAAACAGCTTTTCCGACTGTGAATTGAAGCAGGACAGACCACCCAAGTGCAGCCAATCAGAACACTGCTTTTGGCCCTTACTTCCTGGTTGACAAGAAATTCAATATTTTGTTATTAGCTGCTGACAGTGACCATCTAATTTTCAACATGATTTATTTTACAACATACTCTTACTAAAAAGGTGGGTTCCCCGATTTAGACGCCCATGTGAGCCTTCTTGTTTTGGACCCCCAAAATGTTGAGCAAGATATTAAAAGATGACAACTAATTTTATGTATCACAGTAAGGATATTCCTATACATTGCAATCTAATAGCAAGGCTGAGTAATTTAGGAAAAGTTCTAGTTAAGTTCACATTATTACCTTACAAAATGCATTTATCTGTGATATATAAAAATGTGTTGTATTTTTAATGATAATTTCTGAAACATATTGCATTTTTCTTTTTTTTCCTTTTTTTGACCGTAGGCTTTATTAGACAGGAATGGACTGTGTGAAATGGAGATGAGAGAGAAGGGAGGACATGCAGCTAACTGTCGGAGTCGGGATAAAAACTCCGGCTGCACTTGGAGCCTGGCATTCGTGTGCTGTGCCCTGACCACCGGCCTGCACATGTCATGGAATTTTTCATATAGGTCCTATGCCAGTATTAGAACCGCTATATAGTACATTATTAAGCTTGAACTGCTGGTTAAAATGACAAAATCATAGTACTCAGTAAGTAGAAAAAGATGACCAAACCTTTAACAGTATTTGAGATCATAATGTCTATCCCAATAACTATCCTCCACAAGCCTCACACAAACCACAGTCCAATGAAACGTCCTCAATAACGGGCTGATGCCTCTGTACCATGTGACCACCTCCACATCCTTATTGTCCTTCTGATTGCGGGATGTAGATGGAGAAAAATCAATCATTTAAGTGTGTGCGCGTGTGTGACAGTTATTCTAGGCTCACAGCGCGCCGGACCACTGCCTATACCACCACCACACCAACGACACATCTATTTGTTTTCCTACTCCATTTCACCTTGACATGTGCACCAGGCTGGGGTTTATGACATTGTACGCTGCGTTGATGTGTGTGTCTTTGAAAAAGCCGGCGCGCGTTGGTATATGTTTCTCCAAAAGCAATCTAGCAGGTTGAGCTCATAAATCAAGGTGGGGGGATGGAAGTGTGGATGAGGACCAGTTTGCGTGTGCAAATCTCTGTGTATCCGATTGGCTGGTACCTGTGGACATCCGGGGGCGTGTCCGGCTCTCTTGTTTGCTCGTCTTAGCGTCAGTGTTAAGTGTCTTTGTCCATGATGTGACCGATGGCTTTGGTTCAACCTGGGATGGCCTGTCGTTTCCTTCCGGCGCGCTGGGATTTAGTCCACAGGGCGCCCCGTGGAAAATGAACAGATATTTAGGAAAGTAATGAGCCGTAATGGACAATGTGTCCTCCGAGCCACAGCCACGCAGTCAGAGACAAACTCCTCCCTTTTTCCTTCACTGCTTCTCCATCATTATTTAGTTGTTTAATGGTCCAGCATTTGTAATGGTATATTTGGTTACTTGTATTGCCAATTTGGCACCATTGTACGGGCCTGAAGGGGGCATTCTGGACAGTGGTCACAAATCTGGATATTAGGAAGAGACAGAAATAAGATTACCACTACCAAAAAATACTCAAAGTACAATAGAAATTATTATTTGATTACTTTTGATTACTAGTTGACTACTAAAATAATCAGCTTTTGTGTCTATTGGTGCGTTCACACATACATCACATGCAATTAAAGTGGGACTAAACCAGGACTTGAACAGGTCCTATCCAAGTCTACATCATGTCTAAACTGGGTTCAAACCAAGTCCAGACCAGGAAAAGTGTGAACGCGGCCTTGATGGAATAGGGACTGATGTGGAAACATTTGGCTCCTGTACGGGTTCGAGAGTTTGTCAATTGTGAGCAGTTCTTGTTGGGTGTTCCCAGTCTGCTGTGGTCAGTTCTATCAAAATGCTGGGTACTGACCATCTATTTGCTCCCAACCAAAATGTCAAATCTAAATTGGAAAAGAGGAATACGTTTTAACAAAGTAAATGCAATACAACATGTCATGAGACATTGGTGGTAAAATGCACCGTCTGTAGTCGGCTTACTTGAAAAGAGAGGAGAAGGTTTGTGAGGTCACTTTTAAATTAAAAAGTGTTCTTTTATTCAACAATGCATAACCTAATGCAAAATACTTGACACCTTAAAAATTACATTATTAAACCAAAGTAGTTCGACAAGTATGTGATTAAAATTCTTGATTAAATATTTTGAACTTGATGTTCTCAAAATCTGAACAAAATTTTGTAATAATGAGTATTTAATCCAAATGACAGAAATGTAGTCAACAAATAAGTGTATTTAATAAAAAAATATTAGTAGAGATGAGTTTAAGTAAAACGTAAATTCATAATTTACAGAAAGTGCTTATAATGGTATGATACAACAACATTACCTTCCTTCTAGTAAGAGCTGCGTGCGCAGCTGCGCGCGCCGCTGCGTGCGACGCTGCGTGCGACGCTGCGTGCGACGCTGCCAGAGAGTGTGTTGGTGGTCCACTTCTGCATTGCGTCATCATCTGATAAAGCTGTTGTAAAGCTGTGAACGCACATGGAAAATTCATGTGTGAATAGCAAGGGTTTGTGAGAGCAAGGAACAAGATGCATGTGAATAATCAGATATCCATCTTGACTGTCCCCTGCAGCCCCAAACTGTCTTTGCCGTTCTCTGTGTACTGCCTGGTGCTGGAGTGACTTCAGTCTGAAGGATGCTTGTGTACAGTGTGTCTGCTTGATTCAATCTAAGCCCTTCTGTCTCGCCATTGTCAGGGTTTTAAGAAGTGCTTCTTATCCACATGCTACACCGCTGAGCTGATTAGCCAAGAATCCTTTATTTACATGTATATCTCTCTCTTCCACGTGACTTGTTAGTGTTAGTAGCACGTTTAGCCATATGTGAAAAAGCTAGTAACAACCTTGAGTGTTTCATTTGTGATTCGGTGTCTTTTGAGGCTGCCTGTGTCCCTCTCATGTGGCTGCGCTGGTATGCTTGGTATTTCACAAAGGCTTAGATCCTCCTCTTCTCAAAAGGGCTGGGGGAGGAGAGCGCCAAAGATGCTAGTTACAACGCACACTCTTAGACATAAACACTCCAAGAGCTTCCAAATAAAGAGCACTATTTCTTTCCCTGGACTTTGAGAAAAACCTCTGCATATCGTCTAAGTTTATATAACAGAAAGGTTTCAACTTTACAATTTAATTTATTCATATTCAGAATTATATTTGCTAAACCTCAAGGGATATTGTGGTTGCCTGTTAAAACTGTTTATCAGCTTTTTTAAAATCTGCATATATTTCATCTCCAAAGTTCAATACAAGTTCAAGCTCAATTTGATGAAAACAGTTCACAGTTCAACATTGCTAATAAAAGGAAATTCTGTTGAGAGAGAAAATCATATGATTTTTATTAAAGGAATTGAAGGACTATAGTAAATTTGTGAAATTCTAGTATAATTTTTAGCATTTCTTTCTCTCACTGTAGGACCAATGAACATTAACACCTGTCACTTTAGATAGCTTCAACAATACTTCATTTCTTTACACTGCTAGTTTTGCTGTTATTCTGTCTATACTGTACAACCTTTGTACAACCTGGGTCACGCCAGATCGATATGTGTAACACTCTCTGAATTGAGTTCTACAAAATATCAATCTGGACATGCTCTGGCCAAAAGCAGTCGCGGAAAAGCGTAACATCATGACAAATATTTGAACCTGATTCGTCAAAACAACAGGAACAACTGTTGTTAAATCCAGTTGGAGAAAAGCACAGACTCCTTCCCCATCCTCAAATACACAAATAACTTCTATGTGCACGAGAGATTTACAGAAATAGTCTGTAAATCTTCTAAAATAGGCCAAAGTACAGTTGTCGGCGATGCCATGTGTCTTTTTGACTTCCGTCCGAAGAACTACATGTGATTGGTCAGACCCACAGCCGCCGGACTCAAACTGAACCGCGTGAGCCCGACCAGATGGGTTCTCTGGAGATCACAAATATCGCAAGCTCTTGCCTAACAATAAGGAGATCATAGGTTCAACTCCCGGACCAACATCATATGATCTGTCTGGCTGGGGTCTGCATGTCCTTCCCGTGTTACCGTGGTTTCTCTTCAGGTACTCGGGCTTCCTCTCACTGTCCAAAGACATGCATTATCAACTCTAAAATTGGTTGTCTGCGCGTCTATGTCTCTGTTTTAACCCTGCGACGAGCTGGCCCCTGTCCATAGGCTCCAGTCACCTATGACCCCTAACGGGAACAAGCGGTAGAAAATTAATTCTTAGCATTGAGAATATTTATATCTGGACTTCAAATCTCCTGCCTTGGACACACTAAATGGATACTTATGAATACTTCTGGAGCATACTTGCAGGCTGCAGGGGAAAAGGCCATCATGTACAAATGTATGACACAAACCGAACCAAAAAGTAAAGACTGGATTGACATAGTAATAGACATTACAAAAACTAAATTTAAAAAAAATTTAACTTCATTTGAAAATAGATGAATTTGACAAACTTTGACTTTGTCGTGTTCTATGTTTTGTGATTTAAATATGTTTTCTGTTGGTACAAATTTGAAAACGAAAAAAAAAAAAAATCTAGTGTTTCTTTTTAACCTCATTTAGTATTGAGGAAAAGGAGTTTGCTGTCTGAATTGCTATTGTTGTGTTCATGTTAGCTGGCAGAGAAACGCATTAGTTTAAAACCATTAGATCAGTTCCAAATGGTTAACTGTAGGTGGTGGGTTTGAAAAGCCCATAGTGAAATCCTTCGCTCTTATGTCTTGTGTATCTTAGCCTTATTTAGCGTTGAGAAAAAGGAGGCGCTCTTCTCTGATTTGCTACTGTTGCGTTCCTTGTTAGCGTGCGTGCCGGGGATTTCGTGGTTGACTGGAGCTTCAGCAGAGGCTCTGACCATGTTGTGTGTGTTGCCGGCGTGTGTTTCTGAGGAGACCAGGATGTAATTAGCCACAATGGCAGCAGCTAATGGAACAGCTGCCTCTTTGTAAATGTTGTTTGCTGCCGACACCAGGACACACACGGTTTGTCCGACCCGGCGCTCGCTCAGGGGCAAACCCACTTTCCCTTTTGGTCTTTCCTTCCTGCTTCTCGTCACCTGTCAATCAGCCGCCATATTGTTTATTTTCCTTTCCTCTAAATATCTTGTGTGGTCGGAGCTCTTTGCATCCTCTGTTTGGCAACTGTGAGTGGGATGAGGCAGGGCGACATTAACAGCAGTGCCAGCTTTTGCCAAGAGTGATGCGTCCAATTGCATTCAACACACAGTAGCTATCTTACGGCATTTGTTCTACTAGAGCTGTAGCCGTCTAAAGACGTTTTTAGTCGTAAGGGGCGTATGTATATGACTTACGTTGCACTCGGAAGACGACAAAAGCATGGGATTCGTGCAAAAACGATGATTTATATAGAAAAGTTCGGAAACGATGTATTTAAATGTTCAAGAAAAAAGGCAGAATCAACTCATGATTCACTTACAAATCTTCAGTTAGCTCACTCCATTTCTACTGTCTAATACAAATCTTTGTAATCTAAATAAATGAAGGCGTCGACAATACATTTTGGGCGACAAATTCATCATCAACCAATCAATCGACTTGGACCTTCCTACAGTTCTACTTGCTCAAAGCGCATCGTGAATCTACTTTCCTCAAAGACAAGGCAAGGAGGGTAAGAAAGTTATTATTATTGAAAAAAAAACAAAAAAACTTTGACCTAGTTGAAGTCTAGACATTTGCTATTTCTTTACCATTGCGAGATAGTGCCTTGACTCTCGATCAGCGCTACATTGTCGTACATAGACCGTTTTTTGTTGTTGATAGTCCTTCTTAAACTGTGACAGACGCTCGGTCAACATTATAAAGCATGAAAAATAACAAATAAATGCTGATATTTCTGCTTTTATTGTCTCTCTTTAGTCGTCTTTCGCTGCTTCCTTCTTTGTGTCTGCCTGGTTCCTTTGTGTGGCACTATGTCTCTATCCCTCGCCTTGCTCTTCGCTCTCTCACTCTCTCTCTCCCTCTCTCCCTGACCCCCTCCCTTCTCTTTTTCTTGGCGATCAGACCATTTTTCCAGCAATGAGACATGTCACCCCTCCTCCCGTTCCTTGTGTGGCAGCGTTCCTATCAGTGCAATGATAACACTACGTCACTCTGTAATCTGGAAGAGAGGGGGCTGCGGTGAGCACATAGTCGACCGCTTTCTTTTTGCCGCTGTCGAAATCGCCCAAATCGCTCTTGTTTTGATCTAACATTATGTCCCGCCCCTTTGTCTGTCTGCCCCGGGACCTTGACGTCTGTGTTTTTGATATAGCTACCACCCAAAACGTCACAACAATGTAAGATCTTCATAGTTGCTTGACCTTGCCCATTGCATCGGTGAAAGTGATAAACGAAGGCTGTTATCTCAAATGCTTGGTTTCTTTTGGTTGTACTGCCAGTTTTTTTTTTTGCACATTCAAATCTGTTTTTTTTGTGCTGCTTTAGCTCTGGCTTTTGTCTAGTTTAGTGAACATTTAGATATGGTGTAGTACTTGGTTTAATCCTAATCTAAGACAAATTAGGCCTAATAAATAAATGGTTTTGTCTTGGTTAATACATTCCAGCTGGTTTGGCCCTAGTCAAGTCGACATTCAGACCTAGTTTGAACCTGATTACACCTGGTTCAGTTCCGGTTCAGTGGTCCTGGTTGAGATCCAATTGATTTCGTGTACGTTCAGACTTGTACTCAGTTTAGCGCTGATGTAGACTTGAGTTGATCCTGGCTGGTTTAGTCCTGGTTTAGCCCTGGTGTTATCCATGTTTAGTTCCAGTTTAAGTCCGAGTTTCATCGTAATTTTAATGTGATGCTTGTGCAAATGTGAACGCACCCTCAGTCTACACATTTTTCTTTGTTGTTTTGATATTTCTTATGTAGGCTTAATTTTAAATTTAGGGTTTGTTCACACTTGCACATACACCACATCAAAACTGGGACTAACCAGGGACAAACAAAGACTCATAAAGACTTGTTATATGGTCTGAGATATTTAACATTTTAATACTGATATTGACTTGGTTTTGTCCTGCTCTAGACCTTGTTTAGTCCTGCTCTAGACCTTGTTTAGTCCTGCTCTAGACCTTGTTTAGTCTTGATCTAGTCCAGGTTTAGGTTCTGGTTTAATCCCAATTATGATGTGGTGAATGTGCAAGTGTGAATGCACCCTAAACTAGACTAAACCAGCACTAAAACAGGACCAAGCCAAGTCCACATCAGGAATAAACTGGCATCAAGTCAAGACCAAACCAGGATAAGTGTGAAGGCACCTTTTAATCCTGTTTAGTTTATCCCTCTTCTGTTCTACCAACATACACCCAGTGTGTGCCCACCTGTACCTAAGACACCGCGCCCCAAAGACCTCAACAGCTTCAGGCCAGTGGCTCTCACGTCCCACCTGATGAAGACACTGGAGCGACTAGTCCTGGACCACCTCCGCTCCACCGTGAGCTCAGCCATGGACCCGCTGCAGTTTGAATATCGGCCTGGCATCGGAGTGGAGGACGCCGTCATCTCCCTGCTGCACCGCTCTCTCTCTCACCTGGAAAAGCCTGGCAGCTCTGTGAGGATTCTGTTCTTCGATCTTTCCAGCGCCTTCAACACCATCCAGCCGCTGCTCCTGAGGGACAAGCTGGAGACGGCTGGTGTGAAGTATGACCTGGCAGAGTGGATCCTGGACTACCTCACAGACCGACCCCAGTTTGTGAGAGCCCGGAACTGTGTGTCTGACACTCGGACCTGCAGTGTGGGGGCGCCCCAGGGCACTGTCCTCGCGCCCTTTCTCTTCACCCTTTACACTGCAGACTTCAGACATGACACGGACAGCTGTGTCCTGCAGAAGTTCTCTGACGACTCTGCCATCATTGGACTCATCACGGACGACGATGACGCGGAGTACAGAGGACTGGCGCAGGACTTTGTGGACTGGTGTCAGCGGAACCACCTCCTCATCAACGCGGGGAAGACCAAGGAGATGGTGGTGGATTTCCGCAGACGCCACCCCACTGCCCCCTCGCCAGTGAACATCCAGGGACGAGACATTGAGAGAGTGGACTCATACAAGTACCTGGGTGTTCATCTGAACCACAAACTGGACTGGACTCATAACACAGACGCACTGTACAGGAAGAGCCAGAGTCGGCTCTACCTCCTGAGGAGACTCAGGTCTTTTGGAGTGACAGGGCCACTCCTGAAGACCTTCTACGACTCTGTGGTGGCATCGGCCCTCCTGTATGGTGTGGCCTGCTGGAGCAGCAGCATCACAGAGAGGGAGAGGAAGAGGCTGGACAGAGTCATCAAGAAGTCCAGCTCCGTCCTGGGCTGTGCTCTGGACTCGGTGCAGGAGGTGGGGGACAGGAGGGTCCTGGCTAGATTCACATCTATGCTGGACCATGAGTGTCACCCCCTGCAGGACACTCTCCGCTCTGGAGAGCAGCTTCAGTGAGAGACTGATCCACCCTCGATGTGTGAAGGAAAGGTTTCGTAGGTCTTTCCTTCCTGCTGCTGTCAGACTTTATAACAAAAACTGTTAGTACTGAACACTCGCAATACTGACCTAACCTAATACTGATGTGCAATTCTGTCATATGTGCAATTACTGTTGGAATTCATGTGCAATTCATGTGCAATTACTGTGAAATTCATGTGCAATCTATGTGCTGTCGTGACACATATTCATGTGCAATTACTGTCGGGATCACATGCAATGGTATTTATTTATTTATTTATTTGTCTATGGGAGTTTTTATTTATCTATAGGAGATCTTCTACTGAAAGTGTTTTTCAGACTTCCTATAAGTGATCTAAGATAAGATAAGATAAGATAAGATATTCCTTTATTGTCCCACATGGGGAAATTTCATTGGTGCAACGCAGGTAGATACAGAGGTAGATACAGAAGAACAGATCACTTATAGGAAGTCTGAAAAACACTTTCAGTAGAAGATCTCCTATAAATAAATAAAAACTCCCAGACAAATAAATAAATAAATAAATACCATTGCATGTGATCTCGACAGTAGTTGCACATGAATATGTGTCACGACAGCACATAGATTGCACATGAATTTCACAGTAATTGCACATGAATTGCACATGAATTCCAACAGCAATTGCACATATGACAGAATTGCACATCAGTATTAGGTTAGGTCAGTATTGCGAGTGTTCAGTACTAACAGTTTTTGTTATAAAGTCTGACAGCAGCAGGAAGGAAAGACCTACGGAACCTTTCCTTCACACATCGAGGGTGGATCAGTCTCTCACTGAAGCTGCTCTCCAGAGCGGAGAGAGTGTCCTGCAGGGGGTGACACTCATGGTCCAGCATAGATGTGAATCTAGCCAGGACCCTCCTGTCCCCCACCTCCTGCACCGAGTCCAGAGCACAGCCCAGGACGGAGCTGGACTTCTTGATGACTCTGTCCAGCCTCTTCCTCTCCCTCTCTGTGATGCTGCTGCTCCAGCAGGCCACACTATACAGGAGGGCTGATGCCACCACAGAGTCGTAGAAGGTCTTCAGGAGTGGCCCTGTCACTCCAAAAGACCTGAGTCTCCTCAGGAGGTAGAGCCGACTCTGGCTCTTCCTGTACAGTGCGTCTGTGTTATGAGTCCAGTCCAGTTTGTGGTTCAGATGAACACCCAGGTACTTGTATGAGTCCACTCTCTCAATGTCCCGTCCCTGGATGTTCACTGGTGAGGGGGCAGTGGAGTGGCGTCTGCGGAAATCCACCACCATCTCCTTGGTCTTCCCCGCGTTAATGAGGAGGTGGTTCCGCTGACACCAGTCCACAAAGTCCTGCTCCAGTCCTCTGTACTCCGCGTCATCGTCGTCCGTGATGAGTCCGATGATGGCAGAGTCGTCAGAGAACTTTTGCAGGACACAGCTGTCCGTGTCATGTCTGAAGTCTGCAGTGTAAAGGGTGAAGAGAAAGGGCGCGAGGACAGTGCCCTGGGGCGCCCCCACACTGCAGGTCCGAGTGTCAGACACACAGTTCCGGGCTCTCAAAACTGGGGTCGGTCCGTGAGGTAGTCCAGGATCCACTCTGCCAGGTCATACTCCACACCAGCCGTCTCCAGCTTGTCCCTCAGGAGCAGCGGCTGGATGGTGTTGAAGGCGCTGGAAAGATCGAAGAACAGAATCCTCACAGAGCTGCCAGGCTTTTCCAGGTGAGAGAGAGAGCGGTGCAGCAGGGAGATGACGGCGTCCTCCACTCCGATGCCAGACCGATATGCAAACTGCAGCGGGTCCATGGCTGAGCTCACGGTGGAGCGGAGGTGGTCCAGGACTAGCCGCTCCAGTGTCTTCATCAGGTGGGACGTGAGAGCCACTGGCCTGAAGCTGTTGAGGTCTTTGGGGCGCGGTGTCTTAGGCACAGGTACCAGACAGGAGGTCTTCCAGACCTGTGGTACCACCCTCAGCTTCAGGCTCATGTTGAAGACATGCTCCATAACGCCACACAGTTCATCTGCGCAGGACTTAAGGAGCCTGGGGCTGATGCCATCAGGTCCTGCTGCCTTCCTCACTTTTCTTCTGTATCTACCTCTGTATCTACCTGCGTTGCACCAATGAAATTTCCCCATGTGGGACAATAAAGGAATATCTTATCTTATCTTATCTTAAATAACCAATCACGTTGAATAATCACAGCTCCATCTGACCTCTAGGTGGCCACGCTTTGCCATTGCCCTTCCTCTAAATGAACAAGGGACTTTAAATGCGTGTCATATTTTCCCCAGCGCCTCTCTCACGGTGCCGTTTAAGAGAAGTGATCCCCAGGAGTGCAGCCTAAATGACCATAAGTGAGTCTGGATTTGGGCGTGCTGTCGGCGTGCCCCTGATCATTTGTTAACGCCCGCCCCGCTGAGTCGTCCTAGCCTGAGCGGCACAGACAGTTCCTGCTGAAGAGGCACAAACTTGTCCTCTGCTTCCTCTATTGCCCGTCCTCCTTCGTACTCGGAAGCATAAACTTTGGTCGTAGGATATTTAGGTTGAGTTGTATGAAAAATATGGTGAAATAGACAAAATAGAATTCATTATGGCTTTGAACTGACCCTTTGACAATCGGAGTGAACATTTGATAGTGATTTCAGCACTGCAGCTTTAGTGCACATCTTACACCATCACCTCTGGAATAAGTATCACGAACAACTTACAGGTAGCCAATTTTCAAACCTTGAACGGTTATTTTTCGTCAGCTCTAGTTACATTAGCGACACACACGGCTCTTTCACAGCATGTAGCAGTCTGATTTTGACACTGCTGCTTATACCAATGCATTTTATGGAGGGACTTTTTTTTGTGTCGAAGGGAAAAGCTGCATCTGGATTGTGAGAACGTTTAAATTGTGACTTAGGTTTTCTTTTTTGGCATATGTCCCACTCCAAATATTCAACGGCATTATTGACAGCATTATTTTTCAATGGAAATAAACCGCTTTGTACAGTAGTTGGTTGACAATTAAGCATTAACCTGGCAGACGATGTGTTAAAATTCCAAATAAAGGCAATGGGTACAAACAGGATTTAATCAGTTCATTATATCATACTGGAATTTGTCTTTTTTGTGTCTTTTTTTTTAAATTGCACTGTCAAGCAATTCATTCATGTAAAATGACAATATTCACTCTGCACAGTGTAGCTGAAACATGAACAAAGCGTGAACTACGGGAAACTTTTGGCCATTAATCTGTATTGACCGATTGACCGTTTCTGATTACGTTCACGCTTCCATTTGCTGAAGCGAACAGTTCGTGGTGTTTTGCATGTTTTAGCACTTTGAAAACACACAGACATGATTACTCACTGTGACTAATACTGGTAACATAAGCCGAGAGTAACACGCCACACCCAGAGGATATGTTTACTGAGAATTACCTGCATTACCGCCGCACCTTTCTGTCTGCTGAACACTGAAGCCATGTGGTGGAAATCTACAATGAAAGTTCCCATCTGGAAATGCTATTTTTTAATTTGGACTGTGATTCTCAAATGTTTTACTTACACCTTAGGATTCTGGTTCGATCAGGACTAAAGCAGGACTATACCCAGACTAAACCAAGCTTATGGGAAGGAAGATGAACAACCAATGTGAGGACTTCCAACTGATAAATCTGGAAAAACATTTCACTAAACTAAACAACGAAGAAGCTCACACCTGGATTATAATAAGTAAATGCATATTGCAGCTAACCTAAGCTGTAGATGTAGCCTAAATTGAATTACGGTAACTTAAAAGAGCAGCTACAATATGCAAGCCCTCTGAGGAATAAAAGTAATACCTTAAATTCAATGTGATAGTTATGCAATTTACTTGTACTTGTTTACAATAATAATAATAATTGCAAGGCTAAATTAATTATTTGTCAATTTTTGTCACCAAAGTTGGAATAATTAATCAAATAAAACTGGGTAATTCCTCATTTGTCCAGGAGTGATCCATTGTAGAAAAAGCTTCAGTTATAGTCATGGACACTTTTAGAAAAAGTTTTGACTTTCATACAAGAGTCATTCTCAATCTGTGGATCTAGTCTGAGAGCCTGGCCCATTACAGGGCTGTTAGGGTAAACAAACAATATTGATTTCAGGTGAAATTCGGTGTAAACAAAAACAAAAACAGGACAGGCTATTATCAGCAGGTTCTGCCCGGTGGGCAGGGCTTACTCAGAGAAGGCGGAGTATCAAGAGTTCTCAGACTAGATCTGTACTTTCTTGGATGAGAGTAAAAAAGGCCTTGTTTTTCTAAAACAATGTCCAGATGACTTCAACTGAAGCTTTTTCTACAATCAACATGAAAGTATTCATTATTTAAACATGAAAGAATCGTAATTACTGATGTAGGTCTGAGTTCTGTTTCGACCCGAATTGTGAGAGTTTTGAATCGTTACTTTCAGAGCGATGAAAAATTATCAATTTGAGTTAATTTACAATTAACAATTCAAAGCAAAACTATTTTAACTTTTGGTGAAAAGTCTTCAAAATGGGTGAAACGGTAGCGCAGCGGTTTGCAAGAAGGTTCTGGGATCAATTCCCCTGGTGGCGCGGTAGTCTTTCTGTGTGGAGTTTGCATGTTCTTCCTGTGTCTTCATAGGATTCCTCCTGGCACTCCGGATTCCCCTACCACTAAAAAAATGTACAATAGTATGAATGATGGAAATTAGCCCATGGCTACAGTGTTTACAGCATGTATGTTCATTGTCCTGACCAAGATATTTAAAAAGGCACCTATACAGGACACCGAAATCCACAAATGGTGTAGAACCACTTTAAAATAATATAAATAACACTAAACCTTTTTAAACAATGTCTTGGACAAATGTCAGTTCCAATAAAAAGATCAAATTAAAATGCTTGCACTGTGTTTTTATTTCTACATTTAGTTGACTAAATGCATCCTTTTTATTTGGTTTTCAAGACAGATTCCGTGTCTAACTGTGAGCGTAGAAACCCATAGTTTAGTTTAGTCATGGTTTATTTAATTCTAGTTCAGCCCTCGGTAGTCTGTGGCTTTTTCCGTATTTAGATTCTGTGGATTTTGATTTAGTGAAAGTTTTACTCTCTAAACACTTTAATACAGTTTCCAGTCACCTTTGATATTTCCTTGTAATTACTGTCCCTCTCTTTTCGCTTTTTGGACACACGGCTCTCTTTTTCTCTCCTTCTCTCTCTCGCTCTGTCCTGTTGCAGAAGATCAGGAGTATGAGGACAAGCTCCGAATCACATGACAGCCTCAGAAAAAAAAACCTTCCTCCACAAAGTGACGAGTGGAAAGTTTCTGCACTGCTGCTGTTTTCCTTTAGTGGGATCCCTTATAAGAGCCCCTCAGTCTGGACTTCTGCTCTGGATTTTGGACTGTGATCCCGGTGTTCCAGCTGTAGGAGGAAGCCGTATTATTATTCTGTGGAATGTCGCATCGGGCTAAATTTAGAGCCTTAGTTTCCGTTCTTCCTCTCTCCTCGTCCCCCTCCCTCCCCTCCTCGTCTCCCCCTCTTTGCAGATGACACTGAAATCGCCGGATAACTTTGTGTCTTGATATGCACCTGGGAATACGAGGCCTAAAGTCTCCCCTGGTTCTCCTCGCTGTCTCCTCTCTCAGTCCCATAGTGAGCCTCTATATGCACCTTGTTCTAACTGTAAGCAGACGTCACACATTGTCCTTGCAGTCGTGTGAATAGTAAATACTTAGTGGTTTAACTTGTAAAACAAATGTCATCTTTCCCTACTTGCAGAAATTGTACTATTGAGCATTTCCTTTATTGGTAATAATGTCTACACCACACACTTTAGACCAGTTTGGTAGTTTTTGTGTGTTTTTTAAAGGATATTTGGTCTTATAAGAACTCTCAATGCTGCAGCCGGCTGAATGTGGAGCCTGGCATATGTGCTGCCACTTTAACCACCCGGCCACCAGGCAGCACACTACAGAGCGGTTCTACCTCATCTGTACTTTAAGGCTGGCCCAGACGTCTTGAATGGTTGATGGTTCTGTTCCTGTTACCGGTGCCCTCAGTGCATGCGCAGAACAAACCAGAAGCATGACACATCTTTGTAGCCAACTGCATCCATTCAATTAGTTTTTCAATTCAATTTATTTTTATAATGCCCAAAATCATAACATCAGTTGCCTTGCAGGGCTGCACAAAATTGTTGATTATACTGGCAGAAAGTTAGGAAGTCAAACAATGAAATGGTCATTGGTCAAAAATAGAGAAGGAGATTAACCAACGTTCACATGAATTAAGAAAATGGATAACTGTCCCAGAGGATACCCTTCCCTTAACAACATGCCTGAGCAATCAACACATATTAATTTGTTATTTATGTCCAAGAATACTTCAGAAAGGTCTACAAAAGTTTAGTTTGAAGAACTGGAATATTGAATGTTATTTGGGACATCAACTGCTGATGAATAAAATATGTATCAAATTACCATAAGACATACAGTCTATGTCAAATGTAATTCAATTAGCCAAACTAAGCAACTCTACCTGTTACATTCATTGGATTTGGTCAATTCATTTAATCCAATTTACAATTGTTGTTGGTTTAAATCGATGGGTCACACACTAGCACTTGAAGCGATAAGAGGATATGTTAATCTTCTAATAACTTCACAATTGTAACATTGGTCGTACTACTAAACATCTGAACTCCACTTCAGCCCACATGCGACGCAAATGAGGTTGGTTTTATCCCAAGATTCTGTGAGTGAGACAATCATAATCATGTGCATCTGTCGGTGTAATGTGGATGAAAAGCAGCAGTCTTTTGTTGTGCCTCTGTAAGCCTCTTCTCTCTGTCAGAGCCAGTACGTGCCTGAACATGTGTAACAATTTATCAATAGTGCCTCTCTGTTGTAGCCATTACCACTGATTCATGCTCGCGTCCTAATGGTCAAATCATTAGCATTATTTAGACCGCGAGCTGCTTGTGGACATGAGGACTGGTGTTCCCTCTTTGTTTGCCCATAGAGCCCAGCTTGCGTGTCTCTCTCCTTGTGTTGCATGTGTGTATGTTTTATTAGTGCCTGTGCTTCTCTGTCTGTCCTCGGGCTGCTCACTGTATTGATCTCCATATGGTCAATGAGCTAGGCTAACGACGCTACAATATGCCGCTTTCGCCCACCCTCAATCAATCTAAACAGCCACTGCACAAATGGCCCGAGATCCGTACGCCATGCATTAGCTTCTGTAAGCCACCAACAAACAACTCGCATTAGAACTGAAGAGGTATCTTATCTCAAAGGGAATACATTTACCTGCTAGCTATTTTTGTTGGTGAAGAGCTTGCAAATATATGCTAACGGCTTGCTAACCGTTGCACAATCATTGGTTTTCTAAGGTGGAAAGGCTTGAGTTGCCATTGATTTTGCTGCAGCAGGAACTAGAGGCATAACATCAGTCTCCCAGGACAAAACTCGCACACTCAACGCACGCATAGAAATGTGTAATTTATCAATACGGAGGAGTCGATAATCTGGGATACGTCATCTGTTTGGAGAAGTGTCAGTGTGTGCCACAAGGAAGGAAGCTAAAGAAACAAGAGACAGTGGTAGAGAGACATTCGAGACGTTCGCCTATAGGGATGTCCCAGTGTTTTGTCATTTTGCTCCAAACTAGTAGGCCAAACTAAGAGGGTCTGAGCAATATATAACAGTCTTTAATGATATATTTTTAGGATTAAATAATGATTTTAACCCTTGAGGGGCTTCTGGTGTAAAGACACTTTTACGATGATGTAGCGTAAAGGGGCAAACAAGTCGTTTTAGATAGATATTGTGACATTGACTTTATGTGCAAAACAGACTGATAAACTCTGCCTCTTTATTGTAGTATTTCACTGTAACAAGCAGCGGATTGTCATTTATGTGTTTTTATTTTTAAAAAAGTGGCTACATGAAATTTTAGAACTCTTCATGTATGACTCAATGTTTTATATTTTCCAAATACTCGCAGTAAGCACGGATATGCTTAGGGGGAAATAGGAATTTTCTGAGCACTTCAAATGCTTAAGAGTAAATGTACATTAGTAACTTTAATTTTGAGTAGCCCTCTATCTTTTCCACTACCAAAACATTCCTTATAATTACCAACCACTAGGACTGCACAGTTAAACTCATGATTGTATCCTCACCCTCTTCTCTCGCTCTGTCTTGTCTCTTCTCCGCGCTCGCCTGTTTGAGGTTCTAAATCCCTCCATACTCACAGACTTAACCCCTCTCTTTCATTTCGCCCCGCTCACTCGTGCTCGGATCTAGCAGTAACCATTAGCTGCTGCGGTTCTGTGTGCTCCGGAGTGTGTATGTGATCAGTAAACGAATGCTTTGTTGAGCCACGCGATCCCGGCACGTGGCATAGACTGCCTGAGCTGACGAAAGAAACACATTACTGCAAATGAGCCCAATGGACAGACACACTTCCTCTGCAGAGTGGCGCACGCTGCAGAGGTTACTATATGGGATAAACGTGGTGGAGTTCACATGTAGAAGAATGTAAGGACTTATAGATATTGAAAACGTATTACCGATGTATTCTAACCATGTGTGTTTTGGTAGTTCTTTCTAAACTTAATACAGTTCTTTCAACCAAAAACAGAATGCTTCTGGGTTAATAACAGGACATTCACAGATTCATGTTAAGCGTTCAGAAATACTTGGTTAATGTTGACTACATCTACAGGTCTTTGCCACATGTTCAACTTCAGATGTTAACTCCAGTCAACAGTCTTATAGTGATGAGACCAAATATGGACATAATAATAGCTGACATTTGAAATTGAAGACCTTTATGAAAATATGATTGTACAGAACAGAGCTGCATCTAACAGACTGATACGCTCTCAATTCTCTATATTGGTCAAAGGGTTTTGATAAACTTCTGTTCTTGCATAGTTTTGTGTTGGGACCATCTACTGATCTATAGGTTCACATTCAAAAGTACCAGCCTGTGAATTGGCCTGTGAAGTCACATTAAGGGATGGAAGACCCACTTCCCTAAAAACATGATTAGGTTGGATTAAAGGTGCATCGTGTAACTTTGCTTGTCTCCATGGAGATTGTATTACTTTACTACACCAAAAATGTAGCAATAATTTATTTACAGGTGTTTTCTCCTTTGACGAACATGTTTTTATTGTGATCGCGGTCTCCTCTCCACAGATGTGACCTGCATCTTGGTTGGCCACTCACCTGCTTGTCTCCATGGAGATACGTTTGATGCCATACTGCCTTAATTTTTTAAAAGTTCGGTTGCAATGGAAGTCCTAATTTGATTCATGAATCTGAAACCCATGAAGACGTTTCGCCACTATAAATACAGTGCAATAAAGACATTTATAAGTTAGCTGTGTACATTGGTGAATGGGCTAGACAGACAAACCATTGTTCATGTTCTTGTCATGTTCTTGCTAATAAGCCCTAAATACCTGACGCGCTGGCGTCTCGCTGTTATTAGGTTGACTTCCTCTCATTGACATGCCACTGTGTGCATTATCTGCCTCTGTCAGAGTTTAAATGAGGCTTTTTAATTGTTAGTTTATGGAAACGCTTCTCATTGCATGGGTAAACACACATTACAGGCTGCTCCCAAGGGTCCCTTTCCCACTCTCTATATGATTGGCTGATTTCAGGTAACTTCATCCCTGTACTTCCCCGCCACCTCCTCTTCAACTTTTTAATTCTTGCCTATTCATGAGCTGTCTTTCTTGCTGTCTGTCTCCGTCTCTCTCCACCCACCCGGGCCATCAGGGTAGCGTGAATCCTTTGGTAAACGTCTGGTGCCGTGCAGAGCTTGTCAGTAAAGCCAGTGCTAATTAGCAGAATCACAGAATAATTAGTTTTTCTTCTTGTCGTTTAATTCCCACCACCCCCATCACCGCTACACTCTTCTGCTCCCACTCTTCTCCTCGTTTCTCTGTCCGCACTGTCACTGTGACTATAGGCACACGTCGCTTTGCTTTTTATAACTGTACTCTACTCTCTACTGTTTACATCAATCTGCTTGACAAGCTGGTAATCTTTTGTTTTCTATTTTTCGTCACATGATGAATCCTTTGCATTGTGGATGTGTGTTGTGGATGTGTCTGTAAAATCAACACTCCGTCTTATGTATGCATTCTTCTATTAGCAAAGGATGATGGGGCAAAGAGCCAAGCTTGTTTACCATTGACAGTATATCATATCACAATTGCCCAAAACTTCTCAAGTCTCAAGGGACTAGTTATAATTAAAGGATAATCTGTTTTCTAACCTGCACACACTCTATGCTTTGGTCCATCTTCATTTATACGGATTAGGCACTGGCATAAAGTGTAGCCCTATATGACTGGATTAGCATAAATACCCAAACTGTTTTATAATGCAGTGTAAGGGTTCTTTGTCACTGTTCTGAAGGTTGAATGGCATAAAGAACTGTTTGGAGCAGGGCCAGCGCCAGGTGGGCCTTTGAGGGGCACCAGCAAACACTATTTTTTTCTCCTTTTTTTCATAGGACCACAAAATCACAAAATGTTCAAATGGCAACCAAATAGTGTTCAAAATAAGGCTTGAAGAAAACTGGGATTATAGGTTTTTTATAAGGTGCAAACTACATTTTTAAATTGTTTGGAACAATGTGAGGATGTGATGCAGGTTTCTACTCTTGACAGTGTGTAACCCTTGTGCGAGCTTCGGGTTTGGATGACCCGCAGGTGTCTGTAGTAGCTTAACGTCCTCTCTGCCGCAGCCGATTATTGGTCTGATCTGGAGATGGACTTTCCTCCGCATTCGCAATACACTTTTCCCCTGTTGGACAGAAACTGACCCAGGATCAGTTTTAAATATTATTGTTACCGGACACACACCTGTGGAGCGGTGTGCATATGGGATCTGATATTTGATTGGTGAACACCAACATGTGCTCTCTGTGCTCTCCAAAACAGTGAAAACGAATCGTGCTGTTTTGCTATTTTGTTTATTATTCTCTTAAAAGTATGTACAAAAGTTTAATATACATGTTTTGTGGCTTGTACTTGTGGAAAAATAGAGGAGCATCTAACTCTGTGGACCGTGACAAGAGAAGGAAAACCAATAATACAATAATGTCAGCGGTGTGAGTCATTTATGCAAGTGAGTTATCTATTTCATGCTGTTGAACAAAAATGTTGTTAAATAGTGTGAGTTAAGTGCTACATGTGGTTGTTCAGAGACAGGGCCGACTCCTTTGTGCTCTTGCCTTGAATCTGCTGCCGCTCTCACAGCCCAGACATTTCTTTGGTGACTGTCTGGCTCGTTTGAGACCATGTGAAGAAAATGTATTGGAAGAATACAGTTGTCTGATAGTGCATGTGTGTTTGTTCGTGCGTGTGCGCAAGGCTACACCTGTGTGAGGCTTCGAGGCGTCTAAACCTCACATTATTAAGTACAAATACTCATTCTAGGGCGTGAGGGACCTTAGAAAAAAAAAGAAGTCCTAAGCCGCTATAAAGAAGCAGATCTGGCAACGCTGCTCTAAATTACATGTTATGTTAGCACCCCCATGGAAGACCTTTGCACCCCCTAGAGACACCCTGGAAAAAAAATGTCTGGAGCTGCCCCTGGTTAAGAACAGAGTGTGACTGCATTGTAATGCCTGATCTTGAGCTAAACTCTTAGTCCATAACTTGCTGAAGCCTATGTGTATGTTGTTAACTTGTTCTGACTTATGTTGATGTCTCTCTTTGTAGTATTATGGTAGCACAGCACACACTAGACTAGACGTAGATATCTCGTAATAAAACAGCCGCTTTGAAATGCTCTCCTGTTGTACCCTCTCTTGGTGGAGCATTTTCCCGCCCACACCTCTCCCTCTCTTTCTCTATTGAGGTTTCTCTTGCTGTTGTTGACTTAAACACATGATCAAGCCTGTTTTCTTCCTCCCACTTGCACTCACCCTCTCCTTTCTCTCGTCTCTCCTCTTTCTCTCCTCCCGCTGTATTTGTCCCTATAGCCACTGTTTGTTTACACCGTCTTCTCCTCCCTCTAGGTTGGCCCGACAGTCCACTCCTTCAAAAACAATTTCCCCTATACATCGCCCCCCTTTCCCGCTCCACCCTCCTCTCCTGTTTGCTCCTTTTGCTTTATCAACAGTGTTTTCCCCTGTCCATCCCCGTGCTGTTCCTCCGCCCACAGCTCACTTAACCACTCCTTGATTGCTCTTGTTTTGTACAAATGATAAGGCAGGAAAGCGGGAGACAGGGTCCCGCTAGAGTCAAGATAATTGGCGCTTAGTGTGAGTTTGAAGACTTGGTAGATACTGATATCGCATACCGTAATTGTCAGCTAAAGCCAAAACAGCCGCTGTGGCCATTGGGTTGTCAATATATTCACACATTCTTCAAGATTTGTTTTCCATTATTATCAATAAACCACAGCTATGATTCCAAACAGTGGAGCTATGGGTGTGTTCTAACTATTGCATTTTTAGTGGCCATTTCTGAATCAGACTGCTTTGATTTGAGCAGTTTACATGATGACAAAACAATTTTCCAGACTTACAGTTAGAATCTGACTATATTCCTGTAAATGTAGTTTTGTGTATGTCACAAACCCAGAATTAAAACTGGTGTACTTGATTTTCACACTGCTGTCTAGTTACTTGTTCTCATAAACACCTTGACACATTGTACATTTTAACATGCATTAATTAAAGGTGCATGGATGACTTTAGAACCGGTGGCAAAGTGAAACTGGCATGAACCATCCTAGCACAGCCAGCCATCAGAATGCTGCTTTCCTCTGGGTTGACAGGAAATAAAATGCTTCTTTTTTTTTTTTAGCTACAAAAAAGCTACAAAGGTCTAATTTTGCCTCAAAGTGCTGCATACTCTTTGGCGGAAAACAGAAAATCTTCTCATTTAAAACAAAAAAGTACACTTTAAGAGACGTATCAGCCGGATTGCGTAGCTTTAGTGGTCTGACCCTGTTTCACTTCCTCCTGAAAAAGCAGTTCTAAGCTGGTTCACGTCAATATTGATGACGTGCCAAAGGGTTTCTGAGAACTTTTAGCGGTTTGAAAATTGGGTAATGCAGCTTCAATACAGTTAATATTCATAACATATTAAAGATGGAGCTGTGTTTGATTTCCCTTAAATTAGTCAACACTTTGAAGTACACAAACTCCATTGTTCTTATGTGACTGGACAATTCAACACACTCTGGATATTATGAACAAAGTGTAGTTAAATCTCAATTATACAAAGTCTGTTCAAAGTGACTGTATAACTTGTTTCCTTGGCTCTCTGGCAAACGGGCATATGAGTTACCAGCCATTGAATGTGATAATTGCTGTTGCTCTGTCTTCATAGGCTGCAGTTGCTTTGATAACAATGGTTTTCCAGCACTAATGAGCAAAGATAAGATGCTATGTAAAGCTCTCAAATCTCTTGTTTGTTCTATCGGCTGCATTTCCCCAAAAGGTTTCCAGATGCCTCTCTGTCCAAACCCAAAGACGCCCCTTTTAGTGTTAAGTGGCCTTTTAGCTCATTGCCTCACTCAGATTGTGCCTATTTATCAGTCTCATTTCAAGCAGACAAATTACATTCATGTCCATAATGGAGTATTAGCTTCTGGTGATCAAAGCCTATCTAAAATGACTATTCAAATCACATTGTTGCCAGGCCGGAGAAAAACTTCAAATGAATGTTGCTCTGTCTGTTGCATATGCTAATGGCCGTTTGTTTGCTAATGATTGGGGATAATTATTCTGTGGTTGCTTTCGAAAGATTAATTTATGCAACTTCAGGTTTATGTCGAACATGGGTCTGTTCAGGACAGGGTCTTTATTTTTGACCTTATGAAATGTCCCAGGAGACGAGCTAACAAATTATGGGTTCACCTCTGAAGTTAGAAAGGGGGGGCATTAGTAGCACATCATTCTCCATCTGCCTATGAGTTTTTATCCTTTAATAATGTTTGACCTTCACAATATTACTGGCCTATTACAGCTTATATTTAGTTCACCTTGTGATTGGTACACCTGAACTGTTTTTAAAATGCTGATCTCACGCTAAAAGTGTAATGTAAAAAGTTATGTATTAGAAACTTTGACGCACAGATCAAAACAAATACTTCTTCAAGTAAGTTTGCAAGTTTCAGGGTAATTAAACTGAACTCATTTCTCTTAGTCCCTTTTATTTTTTTTGCCGGTGCATCCCTTTTATATAAGCTTGGGATTGACACACAGATCTGAAAATTGCTAAACAACAGCATGTATGTTTTCATGCAGTCCACTTTACATTGCAGGAATTTTATACAAGTCGGACCAATGCAAATAAGACCACATCTGTCAAATAGAACCAAAGAATAAACTATAGTTGTGATGTATGTCATATAAGTTCAAGGGAAGAGCTTTATCACATATTCATATTCATGTTCATGTTTTTACATATTAAAAATGTGGAATACTTCAATAAATTAGCTCTTTTAAGCTATAGGGGCAGTAGCTTTGTAGCTGGTGCTTTGTATAGACTCATCAACTGGGACAGGTGCTCCCTGACAAGCCAATCAATATGCCTCAATAGCACTGACTGGAGACGTTTTCCCAGAGTACAGTGGGTGAACCTACAGTTCAAACACTGCAGAGACTGAAACACTCTTCATTTCAAAGATTATTAAAGCAATATTGACATCTTTCCGGTGATGTCATTAACATTCCTTGGGGGGGGGGAGCTAACTGGAGGCACTGCTCCGTCTGTTTACTATTCGAGTTAAACTTTAGCACATATGCCATAATACCTATCAAATAAAGTTTGTAGGCCATGTATTCTCAAACAGAAAAATATAAGATTATATTTTTCTGACTTTAATCTGAGTTTTCAGACCATGAAGAACTGACTAAATTGGAACTATAACAGGCAAGTTAATTTGTGCTGTTAAAATTATAATATTACATTACAAGCTAAGGCCAATCAAACTGAATGGCACAGCCCTTTTGACATCTGTAACACAAATATAAGTTAAATAGGAGTTTTTTTCTGGGATTACTGACAAAATGAGAGACATTATCGTGAACACTTTATCGTGAGTTTAGCAAGAGACTGGAGGAAGCGATGCTTTCTCTGTCTCTGATCCGTCTCCTTTACAGCAGTCACAGAGCAGAGACATGCCTGTACTTAAACATGTAAATAGCATGTTTTCAGCCGCGACGGTGCATTAAAAACCCCAAAAGTTCCGCTCGCGTGTGTCCCAGTGTTTGGAGGCATACTTTTGCCACGCGTCAACACGTCTCTGTGTTTTCAACGGCCAGTACCAAACTGTTTATCTCAGACCTTAAACAAACTTATCAGGCTGTGTTTGCTAACGTGCGCATCGTATTACCATGGTTACTGTGGAACTGTCCTCCATTAGACACACGCGCTGCCCCCCAATGTGATGTCACTGCAAAGTATCAATATTATGCGCGTTGTGTCTTGAAAACGCGGCGTGCTCATTTGCATACACACCCCCTTTGTTCGTAACGCAGTGCTCTGTCCATCTGTTCTGCTGACTCGTGCGATCGGGAAAGGGTCCATACATCACCTCTGTACCTCCCTCGGGACAGTTATGGAGGAGGGGCGGGCGGGGAGCAAGAAAGCAAGGAGGCGGGTATGAGGGGGGGGATCGGTATGCACCCCTCTCTCTCGCTCTCTGTCAAACCCCCCCCCCCCACTACACTATCCGGCAGCAGCTGTGAGCAACCAAGATACCCGATTGTTTTTGCGCTGCACCTATTTGTGGCTGCGATTGGGAAGGTCCTCGTCGCTAGCTTTTTAGCCGCATTAGCTCGAGAGCAACCCTACATTTAGTTTAATGGAATTTCCGTGTTGTGCAATTCGAGAGTGGAGAGGACTGAGGAGGAGCGCTGAGTTATGTTGGGAAGGTATTGTCGAAAACAACCACAGTTCAAAAAAAAAAAAAAGGCAAAGAGTGGAAAAAACACACTGGATCTGGGGAAAGTCTGGATATGGGAGGGAGGCAGACAGAGAAGGATGAGGAGGATGCAATAATGTGATAAAGCAGCTGAGGAATGGCGTTTTTTCTATCCTCCGACGCTTTTAGTCTCATTTCTCCATTTTTACAGCAGATTTCATCATATTACCGTTCGCCATTTTGACTCCATTGTGGATAATAGGCTGCTGTGGAATTATTGGAGTTGCTAGCTTAGATAATGGTCATTCACTCGCCCCTCTGCGTCCAGGTCTCTCTCTCTCTCTCACTCCCCCTCTCACTACCCCTCTCTCTCTCGCTCTCTCTCTCTCCATAATGCTACAGAGGAGAAGGTACAACAGCCAAGCCAAAGCAGGAGGAGGAGGAGATTAATGGCGTACAGAGATGGGAGCGTCGGGGGCGATGGAGATAGCTGAAGGTGCTGCGCATAAAAAGGCAGCTAAATGTGTAAGACAAAAGGAAATGGGGACAGGTGGTGCACCGGAGATTGCGTGTGATTGGTGGTTTGTGGTATAAAGTAATTGGATTTGTTATAATGCACTCCATGCAGCCACAGGGAGGAGGTCAGAAGACGTTATTATTTAGCTAGTGCCAAGCCTGGATAAAGGGACAGGGTTGATCATTCCATTGCAAAACCGATGTAAAAATCAATATGCAAATCGCAGCATGTAATTTGGTGTCGCAATAACGGAGGAAAAAGAAAGACGTTATTGGAAATGGTGTTGTCAAAAGTATCTAAAACCAGTATCAAAGCTAGATACTGGTACTCATTTGAAGTATTGACACAAATTTCATGAACAAGGCAAAATCGTCCGCAGTTTTAGAATGAGTTTGAGCTCTATCAGAACTAGAACTAGACCACAAGGTAACTTAAATAAATTGAATACAAAATATATTGCAGTTTTCGAGTTGCATTTTGCTTTTATTTCCTTTTCAATTTTCTACCAGGTCATCAAACAGGTGACGCACCAACCATGCCTCCCAAAATCCCACTGTTTCTCTTCAAAATAGTCTCAACGTGCTCTTTTGAACTCTGTAATTGCTTTGGTGGGTGGGTGCTAAAGCTTGCAACCTTTAATTGACGTTAACTGCCTCAAATAGAGTTCAAATACCTAAACTCTGTCTTCACTTGATTCAAAGCAAGGATGTTCAGTGTCTTGTTTGTCTGTTTCCAATACATATAGGTCTAAAATACATGCGTACGAATGATTTTAACCAACAGAAGCAGGAGCAGCAGCAGCAGCAGCAGCAGCAGCAGCAGCAGTAGCAGCGGTAATGGAGTCATTGACATATGGAGTCTATACAGGCCCATAGACACTCATAGCGCAGGGCCATCTCTCCAAAGGAAACTGCACGATCCACAGCAACGGTGGGGGGTTGTCAGAGCCTCGAGAACCAAGATGGAGGGAGGGGAGAGAGGAAAGAAGCAGTCAGGTGATTCGTACAGAGCCGACGGAGGAGGGAAAGGAGGAGGAGGAGGAGGAGGAGGGAACCAGCACCTGAAGAAACAGAAAGGGAAAAAAGGAGAGTGGTGGCTGTTTCGTCCTGAGACTATACAGCACAGAAAAAGAGAGAGGGAAAGGAAGAGATGGAGAGAAACGTGGAGTGAGAGAAGGGGGAGGGAGAGAAAGTGTTGGAGAGCGGAAGAGTGATAGCCCTACAGCAGCACCTAATGGCCTCTCTGGAGGAGCAGGGCCATAATGAGGGCTATGACAGAGACTGTTCAGACAAAGAGGGGTGGACTGGAGGTTATGCAGCTGTTGATAAGATACAAAGGCTTATATTCTTAAAAAGCACTTACATTTTTGTGTGTTTTCCTTTCATAAGTTGTCAATTTTGCCAAATGTCTTTCAATATTTATAGACTTTAGTTCTGGTTCAGTGTGAATAGCTGGCCACTTATGCTGGAGTGACTATTACAAAACACATTCAACCAAATTCATTATTGTTCATTGTTCATTGATAATTTATAGTTTGGAATCTCAATTAGCTACAGCAAGCTAACCCTAACCTAAAGTGTACAGTAATGAATATTATTTATTATATATATTATAATATTATTTGTTTGCTCAGAAATCAAGGCTCTTTACTAACATACATATTATTGTAAGCAGCACCAGGTTTAGGGCTGACACAACAAGCAAGTCAATGTAAAACTATATAAAGAGCTGTGTGAGCTGATTGAGATGGACATGATCTATACTATACTCTATAGTAAGTGCTTTATTCTGTGTGAACAAAAGCTAAAAGGCCAAATGTAAAGCGCACTATACCAGGAGAGGCAGGGCTTGAGCGCAGGGGCTCGTGGGCAGCAAACCTATGAATGAGAAGGAAAGGGTTAATCAAGACGAGGAGGGAACAGGGGGATTGTACGGAGGAAATTGAAGAGGAGGGTCCTGGGACGACCATATGGATAAAAAGGCAGTTTAGTGTCATAAGGAGAGCGAGTGGGTGAGGTAAACACACGGGGCAGAGCGCGCTCAGATGTGGGGAAAGTATCCTTCCTCAGTTAACAGCCGTGTAATGGCACTGATCGCAGCTGTGAATAATTCAGAGCCTGGAGTCGGGAATACTCGCAGAGCTAAGACTATAACAGTTATGCAGCTATAGGACTGTTTCTATACCGTCTGCAAAGGACACGTGCAAAAGGAAGGACAGTGATGCACGTTCAAGCGCAAATGACAGGTTCTCATGTTTTTGACAATGATTACTTTAGTTTAGTGGGACATTCCCTGTGAAAATTAGAGGGAGGAATATAACATTTTCTCCAAATTGATAAATGTAAAGTTAAAAAACAATTATTTAACAAAACAGTTATTATTATTTGTCAAATAATAACTGTTGTGGTATGGTTGCTAGGTAACATAAGGTTGCAGAATCACTTCTACCTCTGTCACATCCGTCCAAACAGCAAGTACAATATGAAGCGTCACCAAAATTGTCAAACTTTGAAAACTAGGCAACATCTGGTCTGATCTTAAATATACTGTAATCATGTTCAATGCATGTTAGTGAAATGTGTAGTCTAACCTGTCATATGCAAACTTTTATAATGGCTTAAAAAAAACATGGATTAGATTAAACATATGCTATTCCCAGCTAAACGCTAATTATTACTATTATATCAGATAAAAAGCAGCAGATTCTCATATAGAATATGCAATGAGGAATGGAAATATTTGCCCTGATATTGAACTAATTTATTTTGATTACATTGTGTTTGATATAGCCATGTAAAGAAAGTATAATCTGTTATTTGTCCAAAGAGTAGGAGGTGACATAAACTAAACCCTTTTTACAGCACAAATCTGAGTCATAGTTGTTATTGCTCTTGCTGTTTCAAATAATTTCACCCCGCAACATGCTGTAGTAATGAGGTTATTGTGAGACAAGGAGCCACTTAGAAACAGGGAAAAGATGTGGAGAAGCAGAAGAGAATTCAGACGTACCATTTCCAGTCTGCTCAATTAGATTACACACCAACACATCAATCCAATTCACCTTCCGCTTATTTTTAAACCGGCTAATATCACACACCGCACAACAATTCTATTTTTATTGGTATATTGTTAAACTAAAGAATACACAGAGTTTCTAGCCTTAAAGGTGGTATGGACGATTTTTTTCAGCAATTTTTTTGTCATATTTCCTCGTGGCGTGGATAAATCATTTGTCCTGCCACGTATCAATCATAAAACGCACCTACCGCTCACCTGCAGCCGCGTCAGGCTCGTCCCCACGTTTCCGCATGCCTAAGCGCATGGATCTATCATAATATAGTTCCCTCAGTGTACGGGGCAAAATGAAGACGGAGAAAGACCGTTCGAGCTGACGCAGAAGTGGACAGAAATGTACGGGAGACGAGAGATGTGATGCGCTCCGTTGCGCTAATAAACAAACGCACATGTGTGTTGTATCAGTCCGCACGGGGGAGTGCGCATGCGCACTTCCACCTGCGTTCTCAAATCGCCGAAAAATCGTCCATACCGCCTTTAAGTGCAAACCTGAATATCATTACAGCTATTTATTTTTGTTGGCTGCATTGAAACAGAGCAAAGGGTCATGGTCCATGTAGCGGCTATTTTCTTACAGTTGCAACAAAATGGTGTACTTGTTTGGGATTTCGATCATGCTGATTTGACTTTTTTGAGCTTTTATTCATGTTTTAATGTTGTTCATGAAAAACATACCTGGAGTTGTGTTTAGCTTCTTTCAAACTAGTCGCGTGTCAACAACACTCTTCTGAATTTCTCTGATGTGCGTGACGTCAAATGTTGAGCTCAGAGATCTTCTGTGCCGTTGTTAAGTCCATAAATCATCACCAGTCTCGTTCTGAGCATTTCTGCCATCTAATCACGACCATTACAACTGCGTGGCTGCATTGGCATGCCGGAGGAAAGCTAGCATTTGTTTATCTCACCTATGAAATTCCCTCTGCAGCCAGAAGATGGAGCCAAATGTCACTTCCTGGCATGAGAAAGCCGGGGTGACATTAAGTCATTTTGTATTTTGCTCTAAAACACAAGATACTAAAGTAAAGACACTCATGTTTAATTAACTATAAATAATGCATAGAATTTGCTTCTTTTTTTTTTCTTTTTTTTCTCCATACTTTCTTAAGGCTATTAAAAGTGTAGTTATTATAAGGTGTTATACCTGAGAAGGGATGGCAAGATTATTCAATTAATCGGTAATTGTGATTATTTCAGTCCCAATAAGAACCAAAAAATAATGATTGTGACCAATAAATCAAATTTTTTTTTGTTGTTGCTGTTTTTGTCAAAGTATTTCAGAAAGACAGAAAAGCCGAGGAATAAGTAATATGTTAGATATTGGGAATGAAAGAAAATGAAAGATTGCCCTGTTGTTTGGTCATAATTCTCAATAATCTTTAATAATTGTTAAATTGGGATGTTTTTTCTCACAATACTCGTAAGACTAAAATTTGATATTGTGACATCCCTATACCTGAGGTTCTATGAGCCCTTTAGTATGACATTCTGATAGTGACACGTTGACTTTTGGCTACACACTTGCAATATCGTTATACCTGGATATCTGGGACTCATCGATGCATCCAAATATCATCTCGCTTATCCTTCTTCCTTTACTCAACCCTGTTTCCGCCTTGACTATTTCCTCCCCTCCTCTTCCTCCCTCCTCACACTTAGTGTCCGTCTCGTCTCCGCGCGCCTGGTCTTGACTTGTTGCCGGCATGTGTCTTTAAGGTTGCCATAGTGAGCGTTTCCAGGGTGATTTACGGTAGCACCTGGTCCCTCTCAGGGTGGTACACACTCGTCCAATCCACAATCTCTCCCGGACCACCAGTGATCTCATCGCAGCCTCCTCTCCTTCTCTTTTCTCTCGTTTCCTCTTTCTCACTTTCCCTTTTATCTTGTCGTCTCTTTTTCCCTCATTCACTGCCTAGAGGATGTCACAAATTTACGCCAAAGATCTTCTCCACAGCGGCTTAATAATATCCTGGTTTGCTACAATATATTGAATTGCGTGCTCCTTTGCTAAATGTATTGTTCTGTTGCAACAGTGCACAAAAAAGCAATATATTGACCAAAGTTGCACCGTTTTCATTGCAACCAAACCAAACCTTTCTTTAACGTTTGGTTTAAAAAAAAAGATGCAAGCAAAGCAACTGCTCATATTTTAATTGTAACTATTATTTACCACCGTACTAGCAAATTATGAACCAATTACACTCTAGTTGAAGCCACATTACTTTTTTTGGTAAATGAGTGAATTTTGTGTTTTCCCAAAGAGTATATTGTACAAGCAGCCCTTAGTTAGACCTCAGCGTGGTGTCTGCAGCTAATAATAAGGAATTTAGTTTCTTGTCAACCAGGAAGTAAGAGCTGAGTGCTGCGCTCTGACTGGCTGAGCTTTAGTGGTCCACCCCAGTTTCACTTCGGCGTCTGAAATATGCAGTTTTAAAGCTGTGCACTCATTTGAAAATTAATGCACCTGAATACAAAGGGTTTGTGAGAGCTATGGATGGGTAAGATAGATTTAAATATATATTTCCTTCTTCCTCCATCAGGTACCCCAAGCTTCAACTTGTCACAGGTTTTACTCAGAGTGTAATTCCTCTGTTTTCTAGGCTTCGGAATGACACAAATCTTAATATATTGATTTAACAAAACCATTTGAGCATAGGATTCAGTACCAAACGTTGTGCATAGAACATAAATTACCCCTTCAAATGCTATGCTGAAATGCTAAAAAACTTTATATATACCATTTCCTTACATCTCCGTCCTGGCTATAACCAATGGGGCGTTGTGCAGGTGCATAAAGTGAAAGCCCTGGCTAAGCTGGGAGCCTCCACACTCTGCTGCAGGGATTCATTTACTCAGATTGATCCAGTGCTGCATGCCAGCATGTATTACACAGCTGCACTGCATGGACTCGCTCGGTAAAGGATGATCATAGAGGCGTGTTATCCACCGTCTGAGCGCAAACTGCCACACGGGAGTCAAGTTAATTTCTCACACTTCAGAACATAAGTCTTATACCTGAACATACTTTACAAGCGCTTTGAGACGCACGGCTTTATCCCATAGGTCTAAACATTTTTCAAGCTCTCTAGAATGTGATGGCACCTGCAAATGTATTTTTTCTATTGATTGCACATTGGTTTTCATTGTAAATATCAATCAGATCATTTATTAGCATTTGTATAAGTGTTTTGCTCCATGATCTAAATACCACACCAAAATATGCACGTTAACAAATATAATCTTATGTTATCTATCCTCCATATCCATTAAGACCCATTGGTCTGTAGAAAACCCAGGAATAAGTTACATATGCACAATCTTTGTGCCAGCGCTAAGCCAAAATGAGTTAGGGGAGAGTATCTGGTTGAACTCACTTGAATCAGAATGGTGTCCAGCACATAACCTGATCAAACAAAGTCATTGCTCTTGAACACTGAACTGATACTACTTACAATAACACATTGTTGTTAAATGCCTGTCATTGTCCTGATTTGCACTTCACAATTTGCATCAGCCGCGGCCACAACGTACACAAGATGTTTAGGAATATACAAAGAAGAACTTGTATATTTGTTTTAATTATGTCCAAATCTTGTTTTATCACCTGATGACATTGATAATAGGAAATGGTTTGTACCGTATAGGACTGGGATTCTGACAAGAAAAGTTATGTTTTAATAGTAGGATTCAATTCAAGGTGTAAGTTTTAAACATGTTCAGGTGCAGTAACATTTGAAGACATAAATATGACCAAAAGGTGTGGGCAATATTGAAAAAAATGTATGCATCTATTTTCTAAAAATGTATTATTACGCTGATACACAAGATGTTTGTCTCTTTTGGTGGTCATTTAATAGTTTTAATCAAAGACGATACTCTAAAAATTTTAGCTCCAAAACAACAATTGTGGCATTACCCATTTTTTTAATAATCCCCCACCTCTAAAATGAATACACATATTCAACGCTTTTCAAAACACGTTTGTGCTGGGTGAAACCACGGGGTTAACAGGCTTTGTACAGATGGGATATTTAGTAGTTTTTACTGGAAATCGTTTGCAAATTTGATTCAACAGTGATTAATCTCACATCGTCATTGTCCGGTTCCTTTGTTTATAATACAAAGCATTTTCCACCTTTTTCCATCTTTCTGCATCACATGCGCAGACGGCTCTGAAATCGGCCAGTTAAGGTTTAGCGCTGAGATGTTGGAGATTAAACAGGCCTCGGTCGAGAGCAGGTCTCTTCTTCAGTTTAAATTTAGCCCTCTTCTGAGAGAGTGTGTGTAGTGTGTAATCTAGTGTGTAGTGTGTGTGAGGGGGTGGGTCCAGAGGAGGATCGACTCCACACTCCAGAGAACAGCAGTGGACAAGCGGCAAACCACGGACTTCCGACTGGCGCTGGTTGTTTGTTACCGAGTGTCTTCATGATGTCTTCTTCTCCCTTTGGTGCTGTGGGTGAAACGTTGTGAGTTCTGGCTGCTCCGCCTGCTCCGGGTTAGCAAAGATGTGTCCCTTAAGCTGTCGAAGAACTTTATAGCCCACGAGTAACAAATTAGGGTCAATTTTGACATGTCATGACTAACAAGAAATCTCTATCATGGCAGTGGGAGACGGCAAGTTATTGTTATATGTTTCTATTGCGGAAGTTGCAGAAAACTATAAGGATTTTGCGTTTGACAAGAATAAAATTGTCATGGACCGACGACTAATTATTGCAATATTAAGTTATCGTCCAGGTCTGCAATAACAACAGTAAACAGCGACAGGTGATGTGCTTGAGGCGTAAAAAACAGCACTGTACTATAATACAAAATATAAGGATGAAGCTGAAATCGATGCAGACGTTGATGTTGGTTTGGTGTGAATTTGGGATGTCACAATATCAAAATTTGGTGTTACGAGTGAATAATTGTAAGTGAAATCTTTAATTTTCTTTCATTCATTCACCATCTGTACCAACTTGAACAAAAATAAACAATTAAAAAAAGGTTATTTACACTTTTTCTAAAATCTTTTGTGAAGTTTTATATTGACCCAAGTAATCACAATTCCGATTAACCTATAAATCTTCATCTCTTAGTGTAAATGAGTTAGTATTGTTTTAATGGTACGCTTATTTGGAGTATGTGGGTTTAACTGTACACATTCTATGAACACACATGTAGATTTCACACATATTCGCTTGTGTGTAAAAAGAAAAAAGAAAGAAAAAATCCTACCAGCGACGCAGACTTCTCTATTGTGCTCGCTAAGAAATGCTTTGACACTCCCATTGTTCGCCAGATTAACTATAGTCTTTACAGAGCGTTTACAAAGTGTACATTACACTTCAAAGTCATTCAAAGCTGACGTGGAGTGCAGCGTAACATTTCATTTCTTTGTGTTAGCTCCATCAATTAAACTCCGGTTAACCCCACTGTACATTTTAAGATATGCACTTTTTATTTAAGCCTTTCGTTTCAGTGGCAGCAGAGAAAGACACAAAGATACAGTCATACTAATATGGTTACACGTCGCAAAAATAAATCCTGTAATAATGAATGTCAAATGTCAACCAACCAGTAGGTCAGCTAGTTCCATCTCCATCTCCTGTTGTGTCCTTGGACACTTCACGCGCCCTGTAACCATGTGGCGATCGGGATTGTTCTGTTTTGTATCGTTTGAATTTGCTAACTCGTCCACAGCCCTGTTATAGTCCTGTGCTGAGTACCGTATTTTCCGGACTATAAGTTGCACCAGCCAAAAAAAGCATAATAGAGAAGAAAAAACATATATATAAGATGCACTGGAGTATGAAATGCGGTTGCAAGTGTGAAAATGACAAATAATATCACATATAAGTTGCTCCGGAGTATAAGTATATAAGTATAAATAAAAGTAAAAGTGTTACTTATAGTCCGGAAAATATGGTAGTCACATTGTGTGCTCTGACTTATTCACACTTAATTGTTATAATAGTGTAACAATAGCTGGTTGGCCTGAACAACAAAAGGCAATATGCTTAAAAGTGCAAATATCGGCCCAATATCGGGTCTATTTCTACATATTATTGTAGTTTGTTGTTCAGTTAAAAGCTATTGCTATGAGTGGATCTGGGGCGGATCAATATTTAACTTCAATCTGCTTTAGTAAAACACAATATAATTCCAAAACAAAGTATAATAATCGGTCATAAAGCTATTATCTAAGACTGAATTCTCATTTATCAAGTGCTAATGCCAAAAAAAATGCATACATTTGACAACATTTGACCTTTCCGGAAAAGTATAAGAATGATTTTGATCTGTATGAACCTATATGAAGCCACGTGGTGATATTAAAGAAATCGCTCCTATTTTGAAGTGAAATGACGTTATATTGTTAGATTAAGTCTGTGTCAAACAACTGGCCTATTTCTAAGCATCAAAATCAACACTACAAATGTGTGCTTGAGTTATTTCCGTATGATCACAAACAGTGGGAGCATAATTATTACCGGTATACGATTGCACAAATACTGCTGCATAGACCGTACAATTATCCGGACAGAGAGTGTAGCGTGCAGCATAGCCTCACTTGCAGGCTTTAGCTTTTTAAATTAGCCTCCTTGTGCACCTATCGGCCTTCGGTGAAAGTGCAAGGACAATGGGTGTGAATGAGCAGAGTGTCCTGACGTTGATGAGCTCTGACTGTGATAGAGGGTCCACCTTGTGACCTTCTGGTGCTCCGCTCCTGCCCAGATGGAAACCATGCCACCGCACCGTACTCTGAAGCGCAAAGAGTATAAAACATGTCGTGCTCTCTGGGTAGATGTTCCGATTTTCATATCCCATCACAGTTCACGAGTTAATCTAGATTGTATCAGGTTGAAACACAATATTGGAGATCTTTTTTCTAGATGAGAGCAAAATATTATTGTCTGCTCATGGAATTCTTGACGTTGCGATCGGTAATGCTACTTTAATATGTGAAGTACAGCTGTCTGTAGCATATTGCAACGCTTTGAAGCTAAACATAGTGCAATTACATCTAAAATACACAATATATATTCTGTATATACCTTTTCAAAGACTGGAACTGGGCTAGTAGCAGTGAACACGGTTGTTAATCACACCACGCGTCAACCCCCACATCGAGACAACAGGGTTTTCACGACATTTAATTGGACGTCGGTCGCTCATCTTAGTCATCGGCCGCAGCTTAGCGTGATTTTTATCGGGAGTAAATGAGCTCTTCGAATTGTGTTCTTATTTTTCGAACAATATATGCATTCTTCTCTGCAGGTTTGAGCCGTCCGTGGGGCTCATGGTGTGACGGAGCCTGTGATTAGTCATGTCTTTATAGGGAGTAAAGACCCCTGTTTGGTCTGCGCTCGCCGTTACGTAGCTTTGCGGCTAACCATGCCGCTCCGATAGACTGTTCCTCTTACTGTGAGCGAGTCTGTGGAGAGCGTCTAATGAAGCATCTCCTCTACCTGCTCACTTCTCTTCTTTCTTCCCTCTTTTCTCATCTGTTCCACTCTGCCTCGGCACGACCTCTCCTACACTCTTCCCCCGTCTCCCTCCTCACTCCTCTTCCTTTTCTGCGCCCTCTCCTCACAGCTCTCCTCTTCCTTTTCGTCTGTCACCCTCTCTTCTCTCTTTTTCTATCTTCTGTCATTCAGCTACTCCTTCTCCTCCTTCTACCTGCCCTCTTTTTGTTCCTTCTCTAGTCTCACTCCTATCTTCCCATCCCCTTTGCTTTTCTTTTTCCTTCTCTCCTACTCCTTTCATGCAATACTCTCTCCCTTTTCTTCCTTCACTACCTCTCTACTCTCTCCCTCGCTCTTTATTTCCACCCTTCCCTCTCTCACCTTTCTGTTCTCCCTTCCCTCTCTTCTCCTCACATCTCCTCTCTTCTGTCCTCTTCCGCTCACCTGTTTCTCTCCCCTATTTCCTTTCCCCCTCTCCCTCTCTCCCCTCCTTTCCCCTCTCCTCTTTTCCTTGTCTTCCCTCCCTCTCTTCACACCATCTTTTCTCCTTTGCAACTCTTTTTCCTTCCTCCTCTCTCTTCTCACTGCCCTCCGTGAAACCCTCCGTGTTTCTCTCTCCCTCCCCACCTCTTTCGTCTCTCCTTTCTTTCCTCGCCTCCTTTTCCTTCTCTTTCCTTCTCCCCCTCTGCCCATCTCTTCTCCTCGTCCCTAGCTCTTCTTTTTCTTTCTCTCCTCCTCCCATCTCTACCCACTCCTTTCCCCTCTCACCGTCTCTCTCCCCCTCCTCACCTTTCCTCTTTCTCATCCCTTCCCTCTCCGTTCCTCCCTCTCTCCACCCCCTCCCATCTTTACTCTCCTCTTCCCTCGCTCCTCTTTTTCTTTTCCTCACTCCTTTCCCCTCCTCGTCTCTCTCCTCTACTCTCTTCCCACCCAACCCTTCTCTCTCCTCCTCCCTTGCTCTCCTGCACAAGTGGGTGACAGATGTGATCCTCTCTGGAGAGAAACACACCGTTCTGCTGCCAGCTCTTCCTCTTTCTTTTTACACTCTCTCCTATGTGAGTGCGTGTGAGCGTGTGCGTGTGTGAGTGTGTGAGTGTGTGAGTGTGTGAGTGTGTGAGTGTGTGAGTGTGTGAGTGTGTGAGTGTGTGCGTGTGTGAGCGTGTGCGTGTGAGCGTGAGCGTGTGCGTGTGCGTGTGTGCGTGTGCGTGTGAGCGTGTGCGTGTGAGCGTGTGCGTGTGCGTGTGAGCGCGTGTCGGAGCACAATGTGTAGCTGCGCTGTGCTCGATGCATTGATGCACCAGCTCGCGCGTCGCCTCTTGCAGTCTGTTTGCCTTGTGGTTTTTCCATGTGCCGTTTGTATTTAGACCTGTTTTAAGGGTACACATGTGTTATGTAGCAAGCGCAGCCTTTAATCTGCCGTCTGTGGTCGCCGAGAAGAGCAGGTGATTTCATCCCAGCTGGGTCTGATTATACAATTGTACTGCACTCCAGCTTTACAGTTACAGGGAAGCTAGTCTACGCACAAGAGGGTGGGAATCGAGAAATGGATATTGTTGTTTTGGAGATTAGATTAGAATTTCGAGTATGTCGTCTATCCATGGATTTCAGACAGGTGCCATAGCAAATAACAATTTAAAACAAATGATCCTGTCTTTTGAATGGTGACAAACTAAAATCTCAGAGAGTTCTCATGCATTTGTTGTATAATTGTAATCTACTCTAGGGCGGGGTGATATGACAAAAAGGGTACCTGGATTATTTCCTCATATTGATCAAGCACAATTTTTTTTAATTTGATTTTGTCATTAAAAACAAAAACATATGAATTTCCTGAATATAAACAGAACAGACGTTTTTTTGTTTTGCTTATATACATTTAAAACCTCTTTCTCCAAAGTCTGAACTCTTGGACTGGCTGTAGACTAGAAATGACCAGATCGCCATTATAATGTGTTTAATTGCCCGGCCTTAATCTATCCTTTCTTACACCTACACCTAAAAACCTACTACTCAAATCCCCCTGCTGCTGGAGGTGGATCCCCTGGTGCAACTTTGTGGTTGCCCAATGCTCCTGACATAGTTCCCCAGAGCAGCATTGAAGGATTGGTCAAATGCAGAGGGCAATTTTCTCTATATGAACAACAACCACCATAACTTAGCTAATTTTATATATACTAGCAGGAATGTTTACATCTATTTACAAGGTCAAGTATTAATGTTTTTCCTTTCAAGTTAAATGGAACATTTATTTTCTCTGCAGAGTTTCTCTGATTAGGTGACTAGAAAATACTGTAATTTGAATACATTTTGAAAATTCTGTTCATAAATGCAACCCACCTCAATGCATTTAGTTTTCTCCTCTCTAATATTTCTTGTCCGAGCTGGTTTGAAGCGTGTCATTTTCCTGTTTCCTGTGTTTTGGGCCGTAGCACTTGCAGATACATCTCTTCCTCTCTGTACTCCCTGTATGTGCCTGCGTCTGCACTCCTGGCCTGGTGTAATGCAATCACATGGGCTCTCTCCGTGCTTCCTAACCCAATAACACTGACAGTCGGCACCACACACACACGCTCACCTTTACATGGACAACAAACATCCTCCGGAAAAAGTGTGCTCTCAAATCACACCGCGATTGCACCTTTAACATCCCCTGCGTGCTTTTAACCCGCTCGCTCATGCCGTGGATGGCATCTACTGTAGCTTTTTTGCCATTTGAGAAAAGCCCCAGTTCTGATCCAGCTCTAGTCACTGGCTGACCATTGAGGCTCATTAGGAACTGGACTATTTCTGTTCAGTGGTTTGGGGTATTGAAATTCAGATGCTAGAAACAACCACTGATAGAAAAAGGCAAAGCTAAAAGCGGTGATGACTCTGTAGTTAAGGAGTAGCTCAACAGAGCTCGGGATTGACCATCAAAAGCTTTACGATGTGCCAAACGTCCATGGAGATGCAAGAGCACTATAAAAAAGTAAACAAAAGAGCTGGGGAACGACTGGTGGGTCACTACAGGTAAATACATATTAAATTAGTATCACATTACATTGTAACATGAGATATTAACATGTGATGCGCAGGTTGTCTTTGGTCTCGCAGCCCACCCACGATCCGCTGCGCCGCTGGTCTAATTAGACAAATTTCTCAGTGAATATGAGTTGGATTGTAATAAAACACACAGCATTTTAAAGTTTAACATACATGAGCGGTTCCAAATGTCCCCTCTGTCCTTGATTACTCTGTGTGAGCTGATTTACTTGTGTCTTCACATCTGGTTCATCTGCTCCTGAGCTTGTTCTTAGTGAGTGTTATGAGATATTTACAGAAAGATTGTTCCACAGTAGTGATTCACGGGTTTTCCGTGGGTCAGGTCAGCCCAAAACCTCATTTCGAGGCAGCAGGTTCTAAACTGCAGACCGCCATATTGCATGTCCGCGCTCCACATGTGCTTTTGCGTTCAGCTGCGTCTAGATTCACTTCCTCATTAGACTCATTTCTCTGTGACTATGAGTCTGATTGTAATAAAACACAGCTACAACTGAAGCTTTTTCTACAATAAAACACAGCGTTTTTAAATTTAAAATACAGAGAAAAGCAACATGTCGCTTGTACAGTGACCACTGTCCACTGATCTCTTCTTCTATAGTGTGTCAAATGCCTGCGCTTCCTGCTAGATCGCCCCCCGGTGTCCATTTGCCAG
Source organism: Eucyclogobius newberryi (assembly GCF_026437365.1). NCBI lineage: Eukaryota > Metazoa > Chordata > Actinopteri > Gobiiformes > Gobiidae > Eucyclogobius > Eucyclogobius newberryi. The sequence continues at coordinate 14,970,339 of NW_027316056.1, forward strand.
TCAAATCTATAAATTAGAAGCACCGTTATAATGACCGCAGGGTTCAAAGCGTGGGGAAAGGGTAGCGGCTTAAAGTCTGAAATGTACAGTCATTTTCACCAGAAAATACTTTCTTTGTTAGCATGTGGTATTAGACAACTTATATCTGCTAGACTGATCCAAAGTTATACTGAAAACATGTTAAAGTAACTATTAACTAGTAGTAGTACATTTTTACTTTTAGTTAAGTATAGCATTTGTCCCAGTACTTGTATTTGTGTAAATGTTTTGTCATATAACTGTACTTTTACTTGATTACAAATAAACAGTACTCTTTCTACCACTGATATTATACTAGTTCTGATAAATGCAAGATCATTCTAAACTGTTCAGAAAGGGTCAAATTATGCCCTGTGTAGTATCAATACTTAGTTTCGATTAGTATCTGATTTTCTATACTTTTGCTAGCTCTACTCAAGAGTGAGATAAATGCATTTAGGAGTAGCGACCCAGTAGTTTATTTTGTTCTGCAACCACGTTTATGTCTTAACGTCGGTCTGAACAAAGTATCGCCACGGACGATTTTCTCTGCTAACAAAAAACATCAAACTCACTTTTTGGAGTTTGATTTCAAGCTCTGTAGGCGTGGTAAATCCCAATAGAGACGGAAAAGCACCATGTGACAATTTACCATGTCGTAGTAATGAAAGTTGCAGTGAAGTTAAAGCAGCAGTCATTTTTTTTACCCCTTTACGTATAATTAGATGTTGAAAAACGTACTTTCCTGGACTGTGAGAGAAAGTACTTGGACATTCTTGGAAGCCTACATATAGTATATCTATAGAAAATGACCAGATTATAGAGCAGGACACGCTGTACAGCAGTGATAATATTACTGCCGGGCCTGTGAATGATATACAACTTTGGATTTTTCTTTCTTTTTTTACTTCAGAGTTATAAAGTTGAATTCTCAGAGCGGACAGTACTCTCTGTTACCATCTGTTCTCCTCCAACCCTTACTGTCATTGGACGCGACTTTTCCACAGCATTTCTGGCTTGTAGTTTGTGTCTTATTTACTGCCAATTTCATCATACAATGGGGAAAAAAAGACTGTCACTTCATACAACACTGTGCAGTTACAGTCTTACGTAAATTGATCACCTTTTGTGCGTTTTCCCTGATGTTTGTCACATACTGTAGCTGTACTTGAAGCAGTAGACGTAGTATTATCAGTTGTACGGTAGTAGTTGCAAGTCTTGTCATTACTGGAACAATTGACCATGAAGTTGTAGGGGCAAAATCTCTACGTTCATTTTAAAACGAGGTGGCATCTCAAGCCGAGCCACCTTCGCTAAAATGTACTTTTCCCTCTCCATTTCGTCCCTTTGTAATCCATCTTGCCTTCCCGCCCCTCCTTCATTGTGCGGACATGACTCAGGGCTGCCTGTCTGCACACAGCACAAGAGTGAGAACCGGAGAAAGAAAGTGTGGTGCGGGCGAGGACTTTGATGGCCGCGTGTTTGAGAAAGAGAGAAAGTAAAGAGGTAGTTTGAGTGGGGGAGCTGAGGAGAAATCGTAGATCAGAACGTCATGATTGAGCCATCTGCTGAGGCCATACAAGCACACACATACACACGCGCGCGCGCACACACACACACACACACACACACACACACACACAGAAGAGTGCTTAAAGATCACCACTGCCACCCGTTGGGCACCGCTCGTCACTACGCCTCTCCTTCCCAGTCTCCTTGCTTTCATTGTGCTGCCTGGATTGCTGGATTGTATTACCCCGGGTCAGTAATAGTGGCAGTAGAAGTAGCAGTAACAGTAGCATTTCGCGCACTGGTTGTAGCGGTATCGGTCGTAATGATTGTAATGATGATAGTTATGATACTTTTGTATCATAACTGTGTTCAAAGTATTTCCAATATTCACGTTGGATTGGTTGGAGTAAGTCTCTTTGTTTAAGAGTTCTTTTTCTTGGTTTTTGATTGCATATTTACCGGTATGTCCCCTGTTCTTGAACTTGAAATGCCATGAAATGTCCCTGTTGTGGGAAAAAACAAAGCTTATTTTTTATTAACAAAGAAAATCTGGTCTCTGCGATTGCTGTATTATGGACAGTAGTAATAACAGTATTAGTAGTGTCTCTTCTCACCTATTGTAATGTGTGATTGACGTACGCCGGGCACACGCAGAAGCAGAGACACGTAACACCGATTGGTCTGGCCTAGTCTGCTTGAGTCGGTTTAAGCAGATGATTTTGTTTTGCTCCATGGGTTTCTTTGTGCGCTAATATACCAGCTTTATCTCCACCTGACGCCTTTCTAAGAGCGGCGTAGCTTCAATGCGGATTATAAGATTTGGCCCTTTGAAAACATATTGAGTAGTACTGTGTTACAGACTCCAGCCACGGCTATTCTTTACAGCGCTGTAATCCTGCTGTGGCTCTTTCATTCTTAGCCCGCAGTTAAATATGATTTGTACCAGGTTTTTCTCTTTCACTGTGTGTGTGTGTCTGTCTGTCTGTCTGTCTGTCTGTCTGTGTGCATGGCCTTTTGTGAATATTTCATCACTGAAAAAGAGTTGTAATAGTAGCAGTTGTACACGCAGCAGCAGCACTGATTCATTTTACAATAATTGAACCTCAAATGTGTTAAAACACGTCTAACGACATGTTTTAACACATTTATTCTCCATTAAAATCAAGATATTCATTTTGTCAATATTGTTCACTCCAAATGCATGACAATTAATAAAAGTATGTATTAGACAGTAAACAATGTGGTGTAATGTAGTAATGATCATAGTAGCACAGGTGGTAGTTGAAGTAATTGTGGAGGTGGAAGCAGTACATTTCAGGTGTACAGTACAGTCATCATGCACGTCCAGCATTGGCAGACGGAGTCTATGTGGCCCCGTCTGCCAATGCTGAAAATGCTTGTGAAGCACTGCTCTCCTGCACTTGTAGGCTGCAAACACAGCACCCACAGGCTCTCTTCCTCGTCTCTGGTGACTTTAACCACGCTTCTCCCTCTTCTGTTCTACCAACATACACCCAGTATGTTACCTGCCCCACCAGAAACAATAGAACATTGGACTTGTTTTTTGCCAACACCAAGGAGGCTTATTCCTCTTCCCCCCCTCCCTCCCCTGGGCAGCTCGGACCACAACCTTGTACATCTGAGGCCTGTGTATGAACCCATCATGCGCAGGCAGCCTGTGGTGTCCCGTGAGGTGAGGATGTGGTCTGCTGAGAGCGAGGAGGCTCTGAGGGACTGCTTCAGCACCACTGTCTGGACTGAGCTTTATGACCCACATGGGGAGGACATCAACACCATCACAGAGTGCATCACGGACTACATCAACTTCTGTTTTGAGAACATTGTTCCCTCCCGGAAGGTGCAGTGTTTTCCAAACAACAAGCCATGGATTAACCGTGAACTGAAGGCTCTGCTGAAGGAGAAGAAGAGAGCCTTCAGGTCAGGGAACAAGGAGGAGCTGAGGACTGTGCAGAAGGAGCTGAGGAGGAAGATCAGGCAGGCTGAGGCCGGCTACAAGAGGAGGATGGAGGAGCAGCTGCAGCAGAAGAACATTCAGGGAGTGTGGAGGAGCCTGAAAACCATCTCGGGCATCAAAATCCCCCCTGCCCAGACAGAGGGGGATCTAGAGTGGGTGAATGATTTAAATGCTCACTTCTTGAGGTTTGATCGGTCACCCGCCCCTCCCCCTGCACAGCTGCATGCTCCCTCTTCCACAGCTGGACAATGCCCTGCATCTGTTCCTCTTCGCTTATCTGCCCCGGACCATCAGCTCCCCACTTTGCCTGGACTCATCCATCCCCCCAGCACACAGTCCCCCTGCCAACCACTGACTGTCACAGCAGCACAGGTGAGGAGTGAGCTGAAGAGGATTAAAGTGAGGAAGGCAGCAGGACCTGACGGCATCAGCCCCAGGCTCCTTAAGTCCTGCGCAGATGAGCTGTGTGGAGTTATGGAGCATGTCTTCAACATGAGCCTGAAGCTGAGGGTGGTACCACAGGTCTGGAAGACCTCCTGTCTGGTACCTGTGCCTAAGACACCTCGGCCCAAAGACCTCAACAGCTTCAGGCCAGTGGCTCTCACGTCCCACCTGATGAAGACACTGGAGCGGCTGGTCCTGGACCACCTCCGCTCCACCGTGAGCTCAGCCATGGACCCGCTGCAGTTTGCATATCGGCCTGGCATCGGAGTGGAGGACGCCGTCATCTCCCTGCTGCACCGCTCTCTCTCTCACCTGGAAAAGCCTGGCAGCTCTGTGAGGATTCTGTTCTTCGATCTTTCCAGCGCCTTCAACACCATCCAGCCGCTGCTCCTGAGGGACAAGCTGGAGACGGCTGGTGTGGAGTATGACCTGGCAGAGTGGATCCTGGACTACCTCACGGACCGACCCCAGTTTTGAGAGCCCGGAACTGTGTGTCTGACACTCGGACCTGCAGTGTGGGGGCGCCCCAGGGCACTGTCCTCGCGCCCTTTCTCTTCACCCTTTACACTGCAGACTTCAGACATGACACGGACAGCTGTGTCCTGCAGAAGTTCTCTGATGACTCTGCCATCATTGGACTCATCACGGACGACGATGACGCGGAGTACAGAGGGCTGGCGCAGGACTTTGTGGACTGGTGTCAGCGGAACCACCTCCTCATCAACGCGGGGAAGACCAAGGAGATGGTGGTGGATTTCCGCAGACGCCACCCCACTGCCCCCTCACCAGTGAACATCCAGGGACGGGACATTGAGAGAGTGGACTCATACAAGTACCTGGGTGTTCTTCTGAACCACAAACTTGACTGGACTCATAACACAGACGCACTGTACAGGAAGAGCCAGAGTCGGCTCTACCTCCTGAGGAGACTCAGGTCTTTTGGAGTGACAGGGCCACTCCTGAAGACCTTCTATGACTCTGTGGTGGCATCAGCTCCTGTACGGTGTGGCCTGCTGGAGCAGCAGCATCACAGAGAGGGAGAGGAAGAGGCTAGACAGAGTCATCAAGAAGTCCAGCTCCGTCCTGGGCTGTGCTCTGGACTCGGTGCAGGAGGTGGGGGACAGAAGGGTCCTGGCTAGATTCACATCTATGCTGGACCATGAGTGTCACCCCCTGCAGGACACTCTGTCCGCTCTGGAGAGCAGCTTCAGTGAGAGACTGATCCACCCTCGATGTGTGAAGGAAAGGTTCCGTAGGTCTTTCCTTCCTGCTGCTGTCAGACTTTATAACAAACACTGTTAGTACTGAACACTCGCAATACTGACCTAACCTAATACTGATGTGCAATTCTGTCATATGTGCAATTGCTGTTGGAATTCATGTGCAATTCATGTGCAATTACTGTGAAATTCATGTGCAATCTATGTGCTGTCGTGACACATATTCATGTGCAATTACTGTCGTGATCACATGCAATGGTATTTATGTATTTATTTATTTGTCTATGGGAGTTTTTTATTTATTTATAGGAGATCTTCTACTGAAAGTGTTTTTCAGACTTCCTATAAGTGATCTGTTCTTCTGTATCTACCTCTGTATCTACCTGCGTTGCACCAATGAAATTTCCCCATGTGGGACAATAAAGGAATATCTTATCTTATCTTATCTTATTATTTGTGGTAATGCTAGTCCGTTGTTCCAATGGCCAGATTCACCCGTTACCTTATATTAATAGTCATTTTAAAAACCTGTGACCCTACAAATGTGTCAAATAACAGTACCTTCCAGTTATTTATTCAAAGATTGATTTATATTTGTTTCCACATCTTTTAGTGTCTTCTCCTCCGCTCTGTCGCTCCGGAACTAAACGGTGTTCACTCTCCTTTCACTGTCAAATCTTTATAGATTCATAAACGCTCCTCTTTCATTGGTCAGAGCAAGCCATTTCATCCTATTAGAGATTAGCATATGGCTGAGTGGAGGAGGATGTGCTCTTTATATGTTAATAAGGAAATAAGATATGCAGTGAGGGCCAACCAGTGCCTGATCCGAGAACTCCAACGTGAATACTCTTCAGTCGTTTTCGAGGAGGACGTTTGGACTTTATGATTTTAGTTATAACAGAAAATCTGTCTCATATATTCAACAATCTCACAAATATTGAATAACACAGATCTCTTCACTACTTTTAATGATTGGGAAACATTTAGAACAAGTGAACATTTTGCCATTAAAGTCATCATTTTGGGGCATAAAGCATAAGAAATGATTAAACAACAATTTTCAAGTCACGTGACAAATTGTAACAGCTACATCTTCTCTCCGTGATCTAGTGGTTTAGTTAAGTTGTTCACTTAGTGACACAAATACATTCTACTCAATGTTCTTATGTCGTGTCAGAGTTGTCCATCAATGGTTATCAAAACACAGAAAAAATTCCAACCTTTGCCAAAGCAAAGCAAAACTAAATATTCTGTTTTGGTGAGTAGAACATAAAGCAGAGAGTCATGCTCTCAATTGACCTACTAAAAGAGACTATTGTATAAGAAAAAAAATTGGGTGAATTCAGGGAAAGTGGGACGTTTTTCGGTAACGACATCAGAAAACATCCAGAATGTGTGTTTTCAATTTCTTTTAAGTCTTGTTGCCAATTTTAATTATTGGTGTAAGTAGGCTAATAAACAAAATACACCCCCAAAACTCAAAACTTGCTTTTAAAAATATTTCTTTGTCCCAATTTACCTGAATTCATCCTACTTGATATTAAAAATAGTATCCTGTATAAAAACAAAATTTATGTACTTTTTCTTGCAGAAGATGTGCTCTGGGCTTTGACCCGACTCACCCTTTCCTGCTTGTTATCTGTTCTCTTCCAGGAACAGGGCGTGGTGGGAATGTCGCGGCCGCCCGGTGCCATCCCACCCCCTCACCCCGGTGGAGGTGTGGCCTCGGGGGTAGGACCCAACCAGGGATCGGGACCTCCTCCAGGCTACGTGGGCAACCAGCAGCAGGCCATGATGAAGCAGATGATGGCCGTGGAGCAGGAGAAGAGGGTCCAGATGCACATGATGGAGCAGCAGAAACAGCAGCTCTTCAGGGAGCAGAGGCAGCAGCAGCAGCTCCTGGCTGAACAGGTGAGAGTCAGAACTAAAGACATGGCACATGAGGTAAAAGGATGGTTGTCTTCATTGAGATTTAATAGTTATTCTATTTATTTTTTAAAGAAAACAATACAAAACAATAAAACATTACAAGCAGGTGTAAATCATCACAAGTCTGCCACATGTCGTTTGGAATATAAGTATATCCCACATATACCAGTGAGTTCACTGTTTCACAATTTCAAATTAATTACATAAATGTCCATATATATTGGAGCCCAGCCCATGATAACTGGTTCATGAATTGCATTTGTTTGTGATAGCTTACTGACTTGTTTCAAGCTACTGCTCTTTCTATATTTGTCACAATGCTAACATTTCTAAGCACAATGTTTTTTTTTTTGTTTATTTGAATATGAACAGATACAAAAACATTGTATAACTATAACACAGATGCACTATGATGCATACATCACAGTGCTTAAAGCTCATTTGCAGCACTTTCACACACAAAGACAAAAGACACGGAGATATGTACGACATTAGGACATGGAAAAAGAAAAGATACATTAGATACTCATTAAACGTGAGTGCAGTGCTGCTCCTGGCATATCCAAAATTCGCTTTCCTTTTTGAAGATACTAAATTTTGTCATAGATTTTAAATGGTTAGGGAGCATATTCCATAGATTAGAACCTTTCACAGAAAAGGCAGATTGGGCGAAGCGTGTTTTACTAAAAGGCACTTTACAGTGTCCAGATGAGTCTGCTCTGGTTGACCTACCACAGTTCTGTAGTTTACAGATTCAGCTGCTCAAAGGCTTTGGAGCCAAACCATTCACACATTTGTGTTTGTTGTTTTTTAATTAAGAATACTAAAGTTAATGAGATTTGAGGATGATAAAAAATGTGTGCTTCAATAAAATGTTACAATGGTGGAATCTAATTGTTTTTTGGTCAAACACCTTTAGGGCCTGGTTGTAAAGGCTTTCGATTGGCCTGACGTAGTCTGACTAGTCTGTGTCCAGATAATGGCTCCAAAGAACAGATGGGAGAAGATCATAGAATTTAAAAACATGTCTGCACATTCTGGGGTCAGGCTTATTATCTTGAAACAATTAATGTTGGATCTAATAGTTTTACAAACTTTTTAACTTGACTTTTGAATTATTCCTCAATATTTCTCCTCTGGTCCTGGTCAATGAGTTCCCCATTAATTTGAACCTAAAGGAGAGTTACTGGGGCTTTTTTGATGGAAAAACAAATACACTTGCTTTTCTTCCTGTTAAGAGTCAGACAAGACTTTTTAAGCCAAGTGGAATTATTTTCAGCTCGAACTGTCTTTCTCCGTCTTCATTTTGCCCCGTACACGGAGGGAACTATATTATGATTAGACACGCAGAAACGTGGGGACGATCCGCACGCGGCCGCAGGTGAGCGATAGGTGCGTTTTATGATTGATACGTGGCAGGACTAATCGGCAGTCCACGCCATGAGGAAATAAGACTCAGATTTGGGACAAAAAAATCGTCCATTCAACCTTTAAACAAACACTGACATGAACAACTGTGTCATCAGCATACATTTGCAAACTGACTTCTGGACAGATATCCGACAGATTATTGATATACAGACTAAAGAGAACCATCCTTGGTCCATCCTTGGGACCAAGGATGATTCCTTGAGGAATTCCTGTTTGCGTGAATTTGTTTCATGATCAATTATTTTTTTAGTCGACAGAAAGTAATTTTCAAGACAGAACAGTTGCAGTGAAAACTATTTGGAAAAGGTCCAATTCTGTCCTATCATTTTGGATTTTTTTCAGCGACAATTCTTTAAATAATCTATTTAGATAGAAATTACATTGCAAAAAGCTATTATCTAGAGTTAAGAGTTAAAATGGCTAACTGAAAATTATCTTAATTTGAGTAGGTTTAACTAATCTGGATTAATATATTTATTGGACATATTATCTGACAATTTTCAAGAAATTCTTTCAAGGTACCATTATCTCAAGCTCTATTATCTGCCTGTGGAGGAAGAAAAATAGACTTGCCCTTCTGACATATTTGTTTCATATTTCACGCTAAATTATCTTCAATCAAAATGTAATGGAGGGTTTTCTTTGTGGATGTAAGAATAAATGGTTGTCTGCCACTGGTCGTCACAGTGTCTGTCCTGGTTTGGGCCCGAGTTTACCCCATCTAAGGCCCATAGTTGCATGATCATTCTTCAGCCACTTGTATATGAAAGTCTGTCTACTTAATGTAGAAGTAAGAAGGTTCACTGGTTACAAGCCACTCCTTCACAACCAAATGCCTAATAGGGCAGACAATTTACTCAGTGACTATGTATACATGCACATAATTCTGCTGGAGTTATCAGATTATTGAAATGTCATGTAAACAGTTCTGATGTGAGGAATTTGGTTTATTTCTAATTGTTCACACCTGCGCAGAAAATATTGTGCAAAAACAGCAAACTAATGTGGCAGAGAGGAAATAGTTATTTTAAAATTAATTGGATTTTGTCCTCCAAATTCAGCAGTTACTCTAAACATGTGTCATCAGGTAAATAAACATATAAACACACATCAAGAATCAGGTCTAATTATTAAGTTATCTGATCATTCTACCAACCTGATTGCCCTATAAATGTACCCTGTAATTTTAATGCTCATCCTCTGTTTTCTTACTGTTGTATAATTACCCCTTTCCATTCCCCTCTCCACTACATCATTTTCATTTCCTCCACTATGTGCACCAGCTCATGACTATTTACCCGTGTTTTTTGCCACATGCCGCCCGCTGTGATAATGCAGTGTTTTCTTTTTATTTCTCTCTGAGTGAACCGAGTGTTAAAGAGTCTTGAACTCGGGAGTCACCACCCACCATGTTGCCTTTAATTGGACATGTAAAAACATACAGCCATGCAAATATAGGTGTGTGTGAGAGAAGGGCCGCACCCTGCTGGGGCGTGCCACGTGCCGTTAACTAGACATCATACGTTTCATTTAAATGAGCAGCAGTCCACGCACCGGCATTTAGTATGTGTTGATTACACTGCAAAACCAGCTGTTAATGAGAGGAGCTCATCTGCCAGGATCATGTATGTGCCGCCATGAAACATCTGTCCAAAGCAGGGGGATTATACAATAGCATTTGTGGTGAGCGTAGCAGACTGACCCATAACTTCTTTGCGTTATGTCCATAATGGATCAAATATATACTAATCTAGGTGCTACAACTAACTGTTATTTTCTATTAGATGATTCAAGCAATTATTCTTGAATTATCATATCATTCGGTTAATCATTTATTTGTTTAGAGTGCAAAAGGCCTGTTATACTTGCAGACGGAATAGGTTTAGAAACACTAAATGTTCCTGTGTAATTTTGATGTAGTTCTTGTCTGATCCATAAAACCTATTTTCATTGCACATGGTGGGTTTTGAAGTCTGTCTATAGTACAGATAACCATAACACAATTACTGACAATTACTTAGTGGACAATTGTTTCAAGAGTCGATTAGTTGCGATTAATCGATGAACTTGTTTCAGCCCTAGACCAATCCTATAAACAGTGTCGCTAAAGCAGAGGTGTCATCAAGAGCACGTACAAAGCCATAGACAGTGAGCCATTGAAACTGATGCATTTAACTGACATTTGATCGGGCCACCACTCCTTTATGATGGCTTAGAACCGTACCACCCGGTCTAGTTTAACTTACACTAAAATGTTTGTTATTGAGGTTTTCATTGTGAATGAGTTTTATACTTGCCATGAAAATCGTTTCTAATGGTAAATTGGTACAATTTCCCAAGAAGGTGTTAACCTTTATGTACTTGTAAATACTGTAGCTCTGTAGTACTTGGACAAACTTAATCACTAATGGATGCCAATGGACCCAGCATTATATCATTGTACACTTTCTGAGCCATACATTTCTTACATAATTAGACCTAAGTGACATTTGACAATGCTCAGGGTTGTCAAAACAACTCATCAATCCTAAAACCAGACTTTATTTCATGTTTATGGAGTGTTTTCTGCCTGTTACATTCTGTTTTCTGTCAACCATCAACCTGCCAATGGAAACACGTGGTACACATACTGTGGAAAACCGCTAATTTATCGGACAAAACCTGACCTTTCCCTAGTTTTAGAATGATCTTGAGCTAAATAAGCACGGGAATCTTTTGTCCTGATGCCTGTTACTCTCCTCAAACTGCCCTGACTTATCCTCCTGCTAAGCTGCTCTGAGAGCTTTTACTGAGACACAAAGGCAACTACGAAGCGCAGAGAAAATGTTTCTGTTACTGAACTTGAATTTCCTTCAGGATCAATGAATTATCTGTTTGTTGATCTATCCATCTAAATAAACAAACTGACCCTGTACATTTCAATGCTACGCTGGACTGTGTGCTAACTCTATATTTGTGTTCGCAGCTTCAACAGCAGCAGCAACATCTTCCGCGGCAAATGGGGCAGGGCCAGAGGAATCCATACCCTCAAGTCAATCAGTACCAAGGTATAAACACACATTTTACACACTGCTAGAGTGCGTTTCATATTCAGGACAATCTTGAGGCAGATCCTCGATGGATTTTCCTTTGCACAAGTCAAGACCTGACCTAATTTCTTTCAGCTTTTTATTGATGAACACATTAGTGAATGGATTTTTGGTATCATCGGTTGAAGTTTTCCACAGATCTCCCAGATGGTAATTACAGTGACTCTGCCTCTCATCACAAAGTTAATGAAGTGGACATTGTCTGCAACGATGACTTTAGCAAATGTATTTTACGTACAGTAGAATAGCTATGTTGAATACTGAAATAAAAGATTGGGAATAGTATTATTATGTATGTATAATTTTTATTTAGATGGTTTGTCAATAGAGATCAAGATTTTGTCATCAAACATCAAAGAATGTTCAGTAAAGTTAAACCAATGAAGATTTTAAGATGCTAAATACTTCATTCAAAAGTATTCCTATTGGTATATCATGGTGTGATACATTTATCCAGCATTTTATCTTGTTATTGAGGGTTTGATAATAATTTATTTTGTGCAATATAGTTACATATGACATTGTTTAGTTGTGTATACTAGTTAGCATTTAGCCCTGACAAGAGTTTAGTGAAGCTCGTTTTCTCCAGGAAGTCTGTGTTTTCCACTTTGAACTTCAAATGCTCAAATATGTGGTCAATGTTTTCCTTCCTTTAAGACAATTCAAAAAAGAAACCTATTTTGTACTCGTTCATTGTACACATATTTCAGTTCACGTTACACCATCTTGTATTTTGCATAGTGAAACCTAACCTCGAGATTGAAGCCGGTTCTTTGCCAGACGCTGTCAGATTTGTTAGTTTTCAATGCTCAGATGCTCTGCCTCTCTCACGCGCGATCTCTTGCTCGCCCCGGGGAAAAAATATAGAATATTCCTGCTCTGCCTGTTACCACGGCAACTTGTCTGTCCTGGATCCCCCAAGAGTTCGGCTGAAGTCAGAGAGGGAAGGAAGCGAAAATGTAGGAAAAGAGGCATCAGAGAAAATACGGATGGAGTGGAGTAGGAATAAAAGGAAAGGAAAGAAGGAGAAAAATGAAGGAAAGAATGAATCAACAGATGGACAAAGAGAATGATATAAGGAAGGACACAAGGAAGCATGTATGTGAGGTTAGATATTGGTGAATGTGATGATTTCATAATTTCGGATGGCAAGCATGAGCCTATAAAGATTCACTGCTTTTGGAAGAAAAAGTCAAACTTATGATCCACAAATGTCTTATCATTATTTGTTTGGCATTGGCTCCACAAAGTTTTCATATTAATCTTAAATCATTTCAACTGACAACTTTCAACTATTTGGTGTAGAATAATGGCCCCGCTTTCTGAAATGAAAATATCTTTGCTTTTTTTTTCTGATTTTAAAAGTGATCGAAAAGTGTTTTAAACTTTCTGTCAGTAATTACACAAATATTAACCATAAGCCAGGTCAATCTGCGTTTGGACAGGTAAACAACTAATTTCTTCTCTAGTATATATGAAATTGATACTACAAGGCCTTGACGTGCGGTCAGGGCAATTAAGGCAAGCAGTGATTGACCAACAAAATTTAAATTAACTATATTTAACTTTTTCTGAAATATATCCAAGTTAAGCCCGTTTTCCCCTCACTTCTGCTGCTGAAGCTTGGCTGAAAGTCCTGATGTCTTCTAGTGGACTCTACAGACCGCTGAGTTGTACTGCGTGGGAAGCTTGATTCTTCTTCTCCTGCAGCGGCTCAGTCTGTGACCGTCAGAGGCCCGTTCATGTTCCACTCTCTAACATGAGCTTTTAGAACCAGAGCGGACAGTAGCTTCTTTTAGAGGTCTGCACATAAGCTCTGAGGTCTACACAGCCTCAAGCCATGCTGAATAAACTTGTTGCAGGTTTTGTTCTAAAGGAGCATGCTAGTTTCAACAAGAGACTCAAAAATCTATAAAAAAAAGTATTTGATGGCTTAGTTCACGTTTTTAATGTTTAGACATGATTCAGAAATACATGCAGACATTTAGCAACCTAGAGCGCTAATGTGTATAATGAATAGATTGTTTTTTGCTATGGGAGTGTATCTCTTCGCCCTTCAGGCGGGAAACGGGGAACCGAAACTCACCCTTGCATGTTGCAAAATGTTGCACTTTTGCGTGCAAATGTTATCCACTAAATATTGACACCCCAAGTCTGCTTGTCCATCCATAAAAGTCACTCCACACTACTGCTACACGAATTATAATGTTGTCATCTGAACGCAACCGATTAAGGAAGGGTTTAATGCTCTTTGCTTTTGTAAAACATTTGATTGCCTACACATAACAATTACTATATATATTATCCATCATAGAATGTTCAGTTTGCTTAATGTAAAACCTGTGGAGATTTAAAGAAACTAAAAACAAGTTTTTTAAATTGGTTTGTGATGGAATAGAATCACGGAATACAGAGAAATAAAGCAAATTGTAAAGGAATGAAAAAAGAAAGGAGTCATGGATGCAAAGATTCAGTGCAAGAGTGGGAAAGAGGATGCAAACAGACTGAAGAGAAAGGATATATGGTAATTTAGTGACAGAGAGGTATCATGGAAGAGAGGAAAGCAAGGACACAGAAAATCCATTTATAGCCATTAGCTGTCTCTCCAAGGCTAAAATGATAATAACAGAAGAATAGAGCACAAACCTCAGGCCTATTAATACACAGTGGCTCTAGTCCGCGGAGCATCAGAAACACTGTGATTATGCTATTATCGCCTGCAATCAGAACCTGCTCACGCTCCACTGTTTAGTCGGATTCATACACGGTGATAAGTGTGCTGGGTGCGGCTGTTTGGTGGTGATCAATTACCTATAACTGGCTGCACACACAGTTGAGCACTGGAGAGGGTTCTCCTGTTTATGCAAGCAGCTCAGTTACAACCAGAGTCGGGCTGTGAGGTGAGGGATTAGCTCAGGGATGGCACTATGTGTTCATTAAATGATTTAGACATATTCCCTGCTGCTAGACCTGTCCACTTTAGCCACTTCCTATTTCTGTGGGCTAAAACTGGAGGTTTGGTGAAGAGGGCTCATATTTGAACTAAATTTAACTTTTTTTTTCTTCTTTTTTATTTCTAGGGCCTCCCCAGGAGCTGGCATCGCGGAGCCAGGCCCTCCAGAGCATCCGTGCGGCTCGTCTCCTCCAGCAGCAGAACCAGCAGCAAATGGTCCAGATGGGATCGGTCCCAGGCCAGGGTGGCTCCGTGGGACCTCAGTCTGACATGGGCCTATCGTACGGCAACCAAGGATCTAATCAGGGGTCTCTCTATGGACTCAGCCCCAACATGAGCCAAATGATGCACCAGCAGCACCAAAGCCAAGGTGTCCAAGCCCCCATGGGACTTCCAGCACAGCACAACCCAGCGGCAGGGCCTCCTCGGCAGGCAGGAGCCGGACCAGGAGCCATGCCCGGAGGCCCAGGAGCTCCAGGATACGGAGGCCAGATGATAATGCAGCAGTCCCTTAAAGGACCTCTCAATGCCAAAGCACAGGCGCAGAGACTGCAAAGCATGCTGGGAGCCGGAGGGGGCGGAGGTGCGGGCATGGGAGCTGGAGGCTGGCCGCAGCAGCAGGGGCAGGGGCTGGTGAGCAGGACTACAGGAGGGGACATGGTGGGCTTTAGCTCTGCACAGGGCTACATGCAGCCGGGACAGCCACGCATGGCCAAACAACACTTTCAGGGCCCGGGACAAGGCATGAGCCAGGCCATGGACCCTCGGGTGGGAAACCCTGCTGCGGCAATGGGCGGCCCCATGATGGGCCCTCACATGAGCGGCCAGCCCAGGACCAACCAGCCCCGGCCCATGGTCATAAACCAGGGCATGAACCAGGGGGTGATGGGGCAGGCCATTAGCTCGATGGGAGGGTTTGGCCCTGGACCTGGTCCCGGCATAGGGCCCGGTGGAGGAGCAGGAGGGCCATACGGACCAGGGGGTGTCGGGGGTCAGCCACAGAGTTACCAGAGGACACCCAATCAGGACATGTCATCGTACGGTTACGGGGGCGGGCCCTCGGGTGGGGCAGCCTTCGGTCTGGGCGATGGCTCAGGGGCAGAGCTGGACTCGAGCGATGGTTGGATGGAGGAGTTTTTCCCAGGACAATAGCCAAAGGGGAAATCAGAGTTTTACTGGACAAACTAAATGTGGGACATGACACAGCAAGGACAGCTCTCGGCATGTTTTTGTTTTGTAAAACATGAGCTAGTTCTGATGAGTTCTGTGTACTGTGTGAGAGTGAGTGCTGAAGAAACACCATTCTGTCTTGTGCATTTAAAGTAAACCCATATAGAGATTAAAGGTGTGTTCCATTAGCTCCCTTCTTGTCCTTGAAATGAATTATTCTTATGTTTGAAAGCGATGCCCGTTTAAACAGTGCTTTGAGCCAGAGCTTCAGTGGGGCTTATTGAACATCGCAGACGAATGAAGGGGAAGGAAAACTTGTTCTCGAGACAACAATTTATTTGTGTTTGCGTGTTTGTGCCACCCGGCCCCATGGTTTAGATCTCTCAGCTATGTGAGACGCTGAAGAGAATAGAAAGCACTCTCGCTCCCACAACGCTCCCATTTCCTCTGTCAGATTTGTGTGGCGAACACACACCACTCAAACATGTCTTTTTCACACTGTTGTCTTCACTTGATCTTTCTCTCTGTCTCTCTGTCATCCTCTCCTACCGTCTTCCCCTTCGTCTCCAGGGACACTCCACACTCCCTTCCCCTGTTTAAATTGTGAACATCACAGCAGAACAAATGATGCGTTTTTACTGTGCTCGATGCTGCCCTCTAGTGCATTTGCTTGCCTTCATTTCCACACATGAAGAGGGTCAATGACAGGGAACAGGCAGCTAAGCGAGCAGTACGCACACATAGGCAACATACCTGCCGTGTACAATAACAGCAGTAATATGTGTGTCCAACCCTGTCATGGCCTGGCACAAGCACTCTGCATGCATCCGCTAAAGCTATACCATCACTGGGCACCGAATGTATCCAAGCACCACAAGTGACTTCTTCTTTTATAATTAAATAACTCACTTAAGGCCCATATACTTTTACATTGCTGTTCTCAATGATGTTAGTAGTGTCCTATATGTACATGTTTTAAATGCACTTGTTTTAGTTTGTGTTGTCTTAAAAAAAACAATGTCAAAACGTGGCCCATAGCTTAACAATAGGCTTCTACTATGTACTACCGCATCTCGCTAAAGCTACAACATAACTGTGCTAACACTACTGTGAAGAAAATTGTTGCTTAGAACCACTGCAAAGCCTTGATTTTAAATATTGTGACAGCTAAGGGTCAAGTAATGTTTAGCCTCAGTTAGCATTAGGACAATTAGTGCTTCCAGTGAAATTTCCCTTCTTTGAGCAAGTCTATCAAAGTTTCTCCAAGCTTATTGTTAAGTGTATCCATCTGTTTACGTATTGACTGAATATAATTGTACATCCTGGTAACCTACCTTCCCTCCCAAACTGTTTTGTAAAATTAAAGATGAATGAAGAGTGTCTGCATGTGAGTTTTCAAGGACAAAGCTGTAATCCAACAAACCAAAAAGCCTTTTTCTCTTAAACTAGCTCTGTGTCATCGTAACATTTGTTCTCATGGTTGTTGGTGTGGTATAACAACCCTTTAAATCCAAACTTTAGACATGACCATTGTCCCTGTATGTGTTATTTGTTAGCACCCTGAAAAAGTTATGTTCTTGTCAAAATGTTAAGCTAACATATTGAGTGTCTGAGTTTAGCTGGGGGAAAAAACACGCCTTTGTGTAAGACTTATTGCACAAGAAACGCTGTGGAGTATTTGCAGTTTCCGTGAATCCACTGCTAATTCTTCCAAAATGTCTTACTATGCGCAAAATCAGATATTAAACTCAATATGAAAGCTGTTCAAAAGAGAATATCTTCCCCAAAACTGAGGTGCAAAGACAGAGAAACTCTTCCAGGTTGGAGTAAAGGTCACATAAGGTCGTGACCTCTTTGTCCTCTTTTATGTGAAGGTTAAAATAGAGACAGGAAGCTTCCTCCAAATATCATGATGTACCGGGACCAAGTCTGTAGACAACATTTTACAAAATGGTTGTTGTTGATGTTCCTTGTTTATTTTATGGTTTGTTTTTTTTACTGGTGCTGACATGTGATTATGAGAAAAATATATAAAAGATATTGGCTATTTGTAAATATGTTTTTACAGGTTTAAATACATCAGATAATACAGTCTCTACTCTGTAAAGAATTTACTGTTTGTTGAAAATAGAGAAGTATTTTTATTTTGAAGTTTGGTTTCACTTTTAACCCATCCGAGCTATGCCATTGCACTTCAGACAATGTCTTACTACTAATTTGTATTGTAAACCTCCTTCTTTTATGATTTTTCATTTGTTTTCTAGTTGAGATTTGACTCTGGTCTTAAGCAGTGCTTATTTCTTTTTATCCTGTACAGAATTAAAAAGAGAATTACAAAACCTTTTAGATTTTTTTTGTCAATAGAATGCTTGTTCTTGGTTTGGGGTTCATCACTGAGACCGTGGACCAGCGGCTGCAGCACTTATGCCGTAATATGACAAGCAGTAATTTCATTTAGTTTCAGGTTCACATGACTGACAGAGACAAATGTGCCCACATTCACGTCGCCCCAAAATCCAGACTGACTAACTGCTCCAGTAATGTTTTGTCTAACACGGCCCATTTGCATAATTAGACGTGCATATGCTAAAGAGCAGTCTTAATTCTGTCTCCATGTAACAGCAACGATGAATCACAGCAGACAGACAGACATACCACACGCAGGGCCAAGACCTTTTTCTTGTAATTCATCTTTTCCTCAGCCAACCCCTTTCAAACTCACTCCTCCTCACCGTGTCAGACCGCCCCTCTTCTCCATCTATCTACTTTACCCACCTGCCTCCTCTGCCTCCTCACCTCACTGCCGTCTCCGCTCCCTGATCCTAACCAGTATCCCTGTTCCCCCCTAACTCCCTCCACCCCTCAACAAACCTCAGCATCACACGCACAAGCACCGCACTTCTGCTCTTCCATCTGACATTGATAAATGGAGACTAACAGAGATGACAACATCATTACTCATGTTCAGTGGCGACACCGGCTAGGACAGAGAAAAACGGGACCAGTAGAGAGGATGAAGGACAGGACAGAGGGAAGATTGGTGGGGGGCCAAAAGGGGGAAGGGAGAAGGTGCTTTAGTGAGAGATATATGCTACAACCATCCACCCACAAGCCCACACCTGAACACCTCCAGAGTGCTTCTCACTGAGGTGTTCATTACTGTGTGAAAAAGTAGAGCAACTGTTGATAGCCCTATCAGTGTGAAAGAGAGAAGGGACTATGTGGGGGTCTAAATATGATGAAAGAAATTCAGTCATTGAGCATGCTTCGATAATCCACGCAAATTATTATAGAGAAAAAGGTACTCAAGTGCAATTAGTGTAAAGAAATGCTAAATTGAATATACAACATAGCCTGTTGGTATTGAAATGAATAGTGAAAGCTAAGCTATAAATATTTTTAAGAATTAGTGTTCAATTGCTCTAATGAATTTGTGTTCTGCGAGAAGTTTCAACAGGCTTCTTTGTCTTTCATAGACCAGACAATCTCAAGATTAAAGACGTGAACTAAAATGACAATCAAAATGACTTCACTGTAAAGCCTATGAGCCTTTATGAAGCCTAAGGAAAAGGTAGAACCATTATGAAACCATACAGTTTGCACCTCCACTTTTGAAGCCTTTCTTTTGTCTTCCTTTGTTGCAGATTAAAACTGATCTGATTTAATGAGTGCACAGGTTGGAGCAGGCAATATGCTTCAAACACTCATCTTCTACAGTTCTAATCCAACAACAAACAGCCAGTTAATGACAAGCCGTTTGCCAGTGAAGCGTTTTTCACAGACACACACCATCGGCCTTGCGCGCACTCTGGAGGCACCAGTGTTATGGGCTCTAATCAGAAGGACAAATGATGTGTCACAAAGAGTGGGAGATGAGCTGGAGGAATCACTCACTCTTCCCTCCCCGTTGGAGAGTAATAAGGTAGAGAAATGTAGTGGGAGAGGGGTGACGTATGGCGTGGAGGAGCGGAGAGCAAGGGAATGGGCTACTGCTGTGCGCACTGCTCTGCTTGCGTTATGTTGCAGGGACATAGATCTCTCTCTACCTCTATCTCTATCTCTCTCCCTCCATCCTAGCTTATAGACACCCAACAAAGGTCTCAGTAGTGAGTGTGTATGCGTAGTGTGTGTGTAGTGTCAAGTTGATTAATGTTGTAGCAGGAGCCAGTGTGGTGGAGGAGTAGGAGGCCACCAGATAACAGCAGAGCAAGGCCCAAGCTGTCTCCAACAATGAATAAAGCACACACACAAACAAACAAAGATAGCTAATTACGCTCACTTTCCTTGAGTTGTTTATTTCAATGTTTAAAATAGTAAATTTCTTTATGGCTGAGTCTATGGGGCCTATAACAGCTACAGTCATGGAGTTGTCCAAACAAGGTAGAGAAGTAGGTCACCAATTAGCCTATAATGTATATACACTTCTTACTTAAAGCTACCTTTTTGCTTGTTGACAACTAATTAACAAAATATAGTTCTTTGTGTGGGTCTGGCTCGCTGAACCTCTTTATCTATCACTATGGTGCCCTCTAGTGGCTGAGAAATGGCCGGTCCGGTGGGAAACCGTCTATTTGAGGGATTTAGATGCTCGTTTTGTATTGCAACAATTAAACATTAGGGATATTGTTTTTGTTTCAATGTAATGTGATTTGTTTGAGGCAATATATTCCCCATTGTGATTAATTTACCATGGAAGAGAGAGAGGGAATTCCATCAAATAAATGTGCCTAAAAACACTGACCGTAATAATTACCGATGGAAAGTTGTTACAGGCCTTACCTGAAATATTATTTGTACATAGGAAACACTCCTGTTGGAGACTTGGTCTGGGAACATTATAGAATCCGCCGGAGGAATTAAATGTAGTGTCTGAAGAGGGGGGAGTCTGTGAATCCATTCCTCCTTGGAGAGTTCCCATCACAGTCGTTACCGTTACAAAAAATCAAAATTAAGCTTTAGAAAAGTTACCTTATCTTATCATTAAAAAAAAAAGAGGACCTTTAGATTATTTGTCCTACAATGAGGAAAATTCAACTAAAATATGCAATAAGAGTAAAATATAAAGTTACAAAATTATTATGAAGCGGCTATGAGTGTAATCTTAAGTGCATATGTTTTCTAATCATCACATTATTTGGTGTGATAGGACCTGTGGTGAATATAAATCACAGATATCTGTGTAATCTTGAAGCCGTCCAGGCAGGTTACGTATTTTAAAAATATTTTTTTATTCTATCAACTGGAGAAAACTGTTTTAAGAGTGAATATGTTCACTCATCAGAGCTTCTTCAATTTGGTAAGTCACTGCTTTATTGTATCAGTCTGAAGGGAAGAGCTAACTACTGAAAGCTAGTTGTTTACAGTAATGAGTGTCTGTTTTAGTGAAATCTATTGAACTACACTAATTAATGAATCATAGTTTTACAACAGCCAAGTCTAACGGCAGAATCCAGTTTGAGAAGAAAAGTTTAAAAGTAAGCTGAAAATGACATTCCTTATAATAACTTACATTAAAAAGGTAATGAGTCTTATTGAGCCATAGCTGCGCGGCGCGTGGGCCTCATGTGTGTGTTATCATTATCATGAGCGTGAGGGCAAAGTGTAGATCCCAGAGCGGAGTGATCGAGAGGCGCAGTGACGGGAGAAGGCCGCCTCTCCCCGGCTCCTCTGCTCTGGTCTGCGCCGGGCTGCACCGGGCTGCGGGAGGAAGCTAACTTTAGCTACATGTGCTGAGCTCCGGGAGACACACATCTCTGCTGCAACAATGCCGACAGTAACTTTACCCCCGAAAGAAAACGCCCTGTTCAAGAGGATTCTGGTGAGTGGCGTTTGAAGGAGACGGACAGGAACGTGCACAAGTGTGAAAACAGACTTCGGTGTTGTTAACTCTGCGGCTTTTGACGATAGCTTCGCTTTATTAGCAAAATAGCTCAATTGAATGGGATCTGCGCTGTCACCGCAACGCGAAGCAAATCTAGTTTTCGTATGACTTTATTGTGCTAGCAAACAAAATGCGGTGAAGATGAACATTTATTACTACTTAATTACATCCGGGATTGATTACCTTGCCTTACTTTTGTTTGAATCCACCGAAGGCCTTGTGGAAGACAGTTCGCTCAGCTTATCATCGATGCTAACACTATTCGCAGTGGTTGTTGTTA
Source organism: Eucyclogobius newberryi (assembly GCF_026437365.1). Taxonomy (NCBI): domain Eukaryota; kingdom Metazoa; phylum Chordata; class Actinopteri; order Gobiiformes; family Gobiidae; genus Eucyclogobius; species Eucyclogobius newberryi. The sequence continues at coordinate 14,992,244 of NW_027316056.1, forward strand.
GCTTTGCGTGCTAATTTTGCTCTCATACGAGCCCTATTGTCACTTTCTGGACAGATGACAACTGTATAATACTAACGTGACTCTGGTGTTTGTTTTTGTGGAGGATGCACATGCTACACAGCTACAACCTTCTCTGTCTGATTTGACAAGAGTTAATCGGCTAATGCTAGCTAACTCCCCTGTCTCTTTTTAACATTAATGAAGCTGTTGACATCCTGCAGGCTTTTGGTAGAGGTTTTAGTAGCTATGGTTATGGTTTTCTGTAAATTACACCTGTATGAACTGTAGTCAACCGTCCAACCGTATACATGTTAATGTATAAATGATAAAGGCCGTGGTGTAATGGTGTCAGCAGATCAGTAGTTAGCTGCCTCAGGCCTTGTTCAGTTATGGTTGTGCCCACTCTCATCACACCTCCAGTCACTGATATTAAGCATTCAGCTGGACCACCGATGATAAAACTGATTTAATGTGTGCTCTCGTGTGGTATATGTATTTCAGTACTGACAATACACTATTTTATGATTCTGAGCATCTTTGAACTGCCCTAAATGGAATAATTTGGCAATCTGCTGTCATTCTGCATAGCTATTATCACCCCTAAATTGTTCAAAAGACCTGGGGATTTAATCAGTCAAGTGTTGTACAAATAGAGATTTCAAGTTCACTCTAAAGTAATGCCACTCTAAACATATGATAAATGTATAACAGTGTTGACCCTCCAGTTCTTTTGTTTACTTTATTCCATTGTTTGTTCTAATCTGTCTGGACGTTTTGCACGACCAGTGTTACTGCCTGGCAAACACAGAAAGAAAATATTCATATGTACTCATGTTTTGAGTTAAAACCGATCCATAAGAGTTGAAGCTGGAGCACTACGATTGACATTAGACACTACGATGTCATGTTAAGTGGCTGCTGGTTGTTTCTCGTCCAGTTGTGTTGATGTGCAGCATATTTGTGCCACTGCCCTGTGCAAGAATGCAGTGTGGACTGAGAAACTCTGTCAGAAAGTTGGCCAAAGTCACTTGCAGTTTCATGTGAGCGGGCATTTGGACAAACACTATTGTTATGTGGGCTCTGTGTGGTGCACAGGGCTGGCGCTGAGCCCCTTCTGTGGCGCCTCTAACAGGGTGTTTAGACCACACTCTTTTTAACATTATTTTACATCACTGTCTTTCATTAAGTTAAAATTGCATTATTTAACTTTGTTGGTAGGAATGGTCCGCCACCTTTTACTCTCCATGAATGCCATTGTTTAACCTTTAATGTTCCACTGTATGGCATTAAATGTATCCATCAAGAAGTTTTTATTGTTCAAAAATACCATGGAAAAGTATGCATTCTTACTGTAAGCAGCGGTGCCTCCCCACAGATCTGACCTGTAACTTGGACAGGTGTCGCCAGCTGCTTGTCTCCATGGAGAGGGGTGCATTTAATGCATACTGTGCAACATTCCAGAACTAGCAATAACATCCATGGGGAAAAGCAGGTGGCAAACCCTCCTTACATAGTGGAACTTTAAGTAGACCTCCCCACAGATCTGACCTGTAACTTGGACAGGTGTCGCCAGCTGCTTGTCTCCATGGAGAGGGGTGCATTTAATGCATACTGTGCAACATTCCAGGACTAGCAATAACATCCATGGGGAAAAGCAGGTGGCAAACCCTCCTTACATAGTGGAACTTTAAGTAGAACTTATATTTGACAAAACTTTATATGACGACTTTGATTTGTTTTAGTCCTGGTTGGATCTATTTTGCCTACTTATGTTCTAGAATATAGAATGTCCTGTACTGATCAAAGTGTAGTAGTTGTTGTTGTTGTTGTTGTTGTTGTTTTATGGCAGTTGGCATCCAATTGTTGCATTACCGCCAGACTTTATTCCTCAGACTTTTCGTAGTTGTTGTTGTTGTTGTTGTTTTATGGCGGTTGGCATCCAATTGTTGCATTACCGCCAGACTTTATTCCTCAGACTTTTCCTCAGACTGTCGTAGTGCGTAAAAGTACTCCTTCCATTGCTTTGGTGTTACAAAGCCCATGAGGTCATGATATGTCTTTGTGACTAGAATAGTTGTTGTTGTTTCAGAGAACAACCGGCTTTATTCCAGGGAGACTCTTCTTCATCTTCCTCTCCTTCTTTGACGTTCGGTGCTTCCACCATACAGCTTTATTCTTTAGGCTTCATCCCATATATAGGGAAACGTCTGAGGAATAAAGTCTGGCGGTAATGCAACACTCGGATGCCAACCGCCATAAAACAACAACAACAACAACATTCTATAGGCTTTAATATTTCCACTGATGTCGCTGCTTGGTAGCCGTGCGTCTACGAGACTGGGCGAGGACAGGAGACCACCCCCACCCCCATCTCGTCACTCTGATCACTCTGACTCCCCAAAAGCAGACCCCCATCACTCCGACTCCCATTTAGCGCCTTTAGCCTGTTTTCTATATCTGCCCAATCAAGCTCCTTTGTTCCAAGGAATCTCCCTGCAGCTTTAGCAATGATCCTGATCCTTTCAGTTCTGCTTTGAGTCTGAGCAGCACAGTTTACAACATCCACCATAAAGAGTACAAAATCCTCTCTATCCACAACAAGGGTATTCTCATTAATTCTGGAACCTGCACACTTGGGACCTCCACTCTTGAAACCTTCACACTTCTTGGGAGCCACGCTGGTCTTTCTCATTTCGCCCTGGCTGGGAGCAGCGCTGGCTCCTCTCTCTGTATTTACTCTAAACTCGTTACTTGAAACTTTCTTGACTGCATCTGCATAGGATATACCTTGAGAGACATTTATTTTCTGCACCTCAGCAGCTCTTTTGCTAAACCTGCATCCCCCGTAGGCAGAGCTATGTTCTTCCCCACAGTTACAGCACTTCAGTTTTGCTCCCACGTCACACTTCCCATACTCGTGATCTCCTGCACATTTACCACATCTTTGCCTCCCTCTACAGACCGCTGCAATATGCCCAAAGCGCTGGCACTTAAAGCAACGCAGGGGCGGTGGAACATATGGCCTAACGCCATAGCACATGAACCCAATGAACACCTTACTAGGCAGGCACCTCCCTTCAAGTGTTACCATTACCGACAAGCTGTCACATCTTACCCCAGACCGGGTCACCTTCAACCGCCTAGCGTCCACCACCGTAGCTCCAGTCAAATTCTCCTTAACTTCATCCACAGACGTCGCCGTAGGGACACCTACGATAACTCCTCTGACCGTGTTTCTTTCAGCATCAGACACAAGAATGTCCTTTCCACCCAGACGTTTAGTTCCAATCGCCTTCCGTTGCTGAGCCGCGTCCTTGCACACGACCAGCAGCGAGCCATCTCTAAGGACACTCGCACTCTTGATCACTCCCACAGCTACAGTTAGGCTCTTTGACAATCCTTAAAGGATGCACTATCCTGTGCAAGCTTTATGATCACCTTACAGTCTCTGCTCTCACCCCGGATATCAATAGCTTCAGCCTCATCCTGCTGCTCATTCCCAGAACCCTCGGACGAGCTAAGGGACTTTTTACGTTTCCGGGCACGTGCAGCCAGAAAAGGCTGCTCCTCCACGCCGTCCAGAACGTCTTCGACCACCGATCCACTCTCTTCCGCCATCTCCCGTCTCTCCAGACCGGAGACTAGCTCTTCTTCTTCTTCTTCTTCTTTGGTGTTTTATCGTAGTCCTCAGACTCTGTCGTTTTTATAGAACAAAATGGTTGTATCTGTAGTTTAGACCTCTGAGAACCTGTTCTGAAATGCATTGAATTGTTGTATTCATTTTTCAGTTCATATTTCAATCTTCTCAAATGCAATGGTCTTGGAGTTGTTTACAGCGAGCACTTTGAACAGAGTCCTACTTTTTAAGCATTTGTAACAAATGTAATCACAATTGCAATAGCCAAAATTGTGCTGCCCCAGACATTGGTTGTGTCTGAAAATATTCACTGTAACAAGAAGTTGCCATTATCAATGTTTGATTTGGATTTAGCATTTTCTCTCTGCCTGCTGTCTGCACCGACCACACCCTTCTGGGTGCCTACCGGTAAATGTTTTTTTTACAAGTTGGCTCTACTCCATTTATTTCAATGGTGGAGAAGGACCACTTTGTTCGTTTCTTCAGACTTTAAGGGAACTTGCGAGACTTGCACGTGATTGTATCTCGGTAAAGTTACACATTGTTTGCATGTCCAAACTACTTGGCTCAGATCATTTCTAAGTAGTTTAATTTTGTCTGGATAGTGAAAGAAACATAATGGATTCATGGTTGTAACTTGCGTAGCAATGAATGTCCTCTCCAAGTAAAGGCAAAACGGCAATAACCACAACAGAATGCCCTGGAGCACTCACACTCTTTCTATAGCTTTGGCACAGAGTAAATCTGAAGTTATTTTGAGTGAAGTGCAGACTATATAAGAGAAGCGCTCTGGTGGTGGTAATGTGGTTGCTGCCAAACACCTACTGTTTTTAAAAGCACCTGTTGATTTAACACACTACTGTGACGTGTGTTATAAAGTGGTTTGATCTTGTGCCCATTTTTCTCTCTCTGCGATTGACAATTGTTAATTTCTTCATCATATTCTGTAAACAAAATTACATATTTAAGGTTTCAGCTTCTTTGTATTGACCACATTAAGTAGATCATCATTTTACATTTTGTTCATCGTTAACTGTGATATTAATTTAAAACGGCTTAGTAAAATGGTCTAATGACTTGCTGTAGAAATTATAAGCCCTGCCTTATTATGGTGCTTTTAGTTTTTATTGGCTGCGTGACATTTTAGAACCCTTTATATATGACCCCAAATGCAGCCCTCAGCTCTCCTGGTGAATTGACTCATTGTGAGAAGTACTTTTACAGCAAGTTTAAAAAAAAATTACAATCAGAACCTCAATAACTTACATTTTAGTGCAAGACAGGCCTGATATTAAGACATTGAGAGGATGTAGGTGTGGCGTGGCCACCAGTTTGTGGCTCTCCACTTGGTCTATATTTCATTTACCCTTGATGGGGAAAGGGTTAGTTTAGACAGCCACGGCCCAGGGGGTAACCCCATGTTTATTTAGTATTTGTAAAAAAAAGGGGGAAAAAGGTTTTTAAAAATCGACCCACCGATATTAATCCACACTAAGCGGTTATTGAAATTAGATATTCCTTTTGTATGCCATAATAAATCACATAAACTGTGACCTTTTATTGAATAGTTTATAAAATATAAACATGCTGTTGCCTTGATTGAAACAAAATTTGAATTTGTAGTATCGTATCCATTTGTAAACGTATAAATTTATAAATTTTCAGTTTAGTAAATGTCTATAACCCAAAGTTAAACATCTATGTAAATGTAATAAATGTCCTGCAGTGTGTAAATGGTGTTCTCTTACAAAATATGGATGTAGTTATTTTTAATAGTTAAAATTCCTGAAATACTCTCTTGACCTTGGCTCAGACAGGATCTGTTCTCTCCGTGGCATCATGGCAGCTTGTGTGTGTTGTGTCTCAGAGTATCCCCTGACGTTCAGTGATGAGCTTAAATCCTGTAGGCGAGCGTGAACTTGACTGTCCTTTGTCTGTTTTGGGGCTAAAAATAAGTTCACGATAAAGAGCTGGTCCTGTATTGGAAGCTGTTGTCTACTGTAAGGAAATGACACTGCACCGTCAGTCTGTGGTCTAGAGGCAGGTACTGCTGACATTGGGAAAATATGCAATGAACTCTATTATATTTAGTGTGAAATATAATGTGGTTGCTTCTGTTTTTAAAAGGTTGTGTTGTGGTTTGTTGTCACAATCTCAGCACTTCATTTCTTGCCTTTCAAACAGCTTCTCTTAAAGGTGCACGTTTGTAACCTTTCTGGTTCCTGCTTGTCCCCATGAAGATCTTATTGTGTTGTAGGACTGTAACGATTAATCAGAATTATTGTGACAAATCGACTATTAAAATTATTGTTGACTCGTTATTGTAAATGAATAGATGTAGTTTTCATCAATAATACACTTTATCTCTTAACATTCTCACCTTGAAGCTTTTTCTTTTATCAGTTAAAAAATGTATTTAAGAAATCTTTGAGGAAAAAAGCTCACTAGTCTACTACTGAAATAATCGTTAGTTGCAGCCTTATTGCTTTTCCAGGATGTTCCACAGTATGGCATTACACGTTTCTATCTCCATGGAGACAGGTCTCCATGAGGTCTTTGCCGCTGAGCTTTGTTTTGTTCGTTTGTGAATAATGCTAATATAAATTTGCCTGTGCCTTAAATGTTTTCCTCTTCTTTCCAGCGATGTTACGAACACAAACAATACAGAAATGGCCTCAAGTTTTGCAAGCAAATCCTGTCCAACCCTAAGTTTGCAGAGCACGGCGGTGAGTAGTGCTGAATGATTTGAATAAATGTAGCGCATGACAGACTTTTCTCATGTTTGTTGGTCGTTTGTCGTTACAGAGACTCTGGCCATGAAGGGTCTCACTCTGAACTGTTTGGGGAAGAAGGAAGAAGCCTACGATCTGGTGAGGAGGGGCCTTCGAAACGATCTCCGGAGCCATGTCTGTATCCTTAAATATTGGGTTTCCTTTTAGTAATCTCATCTCCTGTTCCTTTTAAATCTTTGCCGCGGTAAATATCTTGCACATTTGCAGAAGATAAGTGTTATCGGCGCCTCGAGTCAACGCACTGTGCCGATAACACACAGCCACCGCTTTTGGGCTCCTTTATCTCCAAGTAACACAGCGTAACATTTTTACCTCAACAGAATTTCTTTTAGCAAGTCATAGTATATCTTTAACGATACAATAGCTCCATTCTCACAGTGGCCTGGCCAAACAAGACAACATGCTTTTACAATACTTAACGCACACGTACGCTCTGGAACCGTGTCCTGTTTCCTGATTTCTGATGGACAGACGGATTAACTGTTCAGACAAACGCATGGTCAGTTTGTGTCAAAACAAACATGGCAGCTTTCCAGTAAAAAAAAAAAAAGATATATTACAAAGAAGAGCAAGAGAAAATGTGGATTTCTGTTGAATTGACAACAAGCAAAACACTAAACTCTGCAAATCTGAAGTAAATGGAATTATAGATTTTGTTCAGAATGATACGATGACATTCAAGAGGAAAAGTGTTCTACATTTGAGAGACGGTGCTACAAATAAGAGGTTGTGACTGGACCATCCCAAAACTGGATGCTTGGTTGGACCTTTTGCCTTGGGTCACAAAGTAGAAGTGAATATTTATATTTGTTGTTTCTGACAAAAGCTGGAAGAATGAATCACCTTTAGTGTTATTCCTCCTAAAACATATATATATATATATATATTTTTTTTAACCAGGTTAAAACTCATGGAGATTAACGATCTTTTCCAAGAGTGACTTGGCCAAAAGGCAGCATCACACTTTTACAAATCATCAACTATTCACCAAGTATATCAACATGATGCAAACATATCGGATCTAATTGTATTGTGGTAATAACGTAGTAACATGTTGACCATCTTATAAAGGTAAAGTCTGCATGAGCTCCTGTCGCTCCCGTAAGTGAATCATATTCAATCTACAGAAAGTATGCATGTTCCTTGACCGTATGTGTCCCAGGCTGGCACGTCTACGGCCTCCTGCAGCGCTCCGATAAGAAGTACGATGAGGCCATCAAATGTTACCGAAACGCTCTGAAATGGGACAAGGACAACCTGCAGATCCTCCGGGACCTGTCGCTGCTGCAGATCCAGATGAGGGACCTGGAGGGCTACAGGGTGAGCACCTGCTGCGATGAAGAAGATCATGCAGTTCTTTTCACTCACCGCATCTGCTTTTATGAGATTATTCATGCAATTGTGCCGTTTCAATGTATGGAAAGGAGTCAAATGGGTTAAACGCAATTCTGATGAACTTAATACGCCGGTACTAATAATAATAATGATGATAAACATTATTTATAGGGCACCTTTTGTACAGAATTACAATTCAAAGTGCTTAACATTAGTTCAAGAAATGTATAATATAAAAGTAACGTAAATGAGCATTGCAAGGAACAAATATTGAAATATTGATATTGATCTTCTAATGTCAAAAGGAAGTGAGGGCATAATGAACAAAAGCTGCATCACTCATTCTCTTCCCTTTTTTATATTTGAGACTTGATTTTACTGGCCATGTATTGAAGTGTTGCTACTTTGGGGATGTCGTGTCGTAGGTAGGTTTAACTTGAATGTAGATAAGGGTAAATCGCAACTAATCTGTTACTAAATTGAGTGATGATTATTTCAGTGATTGAATAATATAGGTTTTATGACTCAAACAATACAGTAAGTACATGACAATAACACGTGTAACTTTAGTCTGTTTCATAAACTCTTTGAATTGTAAATGTACTCCACCAGGATGTCCTCATGCGGCTTCACTTTGAGTAAAAAATCTCAATTCACTTCTTTTCAGTCTTTTACGTTCAAAACAATGGGTTAGTCGAAAGAGCAATCACTTGATTATCAAAATCATAAATTGCAGCCCTAGGAGATTGTTTTGACTATGCTTGTCTATTTAGTACAGTCAAGGCCCGTGTAAAAGGAAATGGTAAACAATATTAAATCTAATTAGTACCCCAGCGAACATGATTCTTACCAAATGCACCGTAAAAATAATGCTAAATGCTCTCGTATTTGCAATGAGCAGATATTTAGCAGCTTGTCTTTCCTTAATGAGTCCAACATGTTTTGGGACATGATTCCAGTGAATGTTGCATCCATCTGTCTCTCCCTCTGTGAGCGACGTGTGGCTCTGATTTAGAGGAGTGAGTGCAGCAGCAGCAGGAGCAGGAGGCGGGTGTCAGGTTGCACTTGGTTCTGACAATGTGGAACAGCCCTCACGGGATACAGCCCAGGTCTAAACTCTCCTTTCGAGGCCAGGATAATGGCTTAATGTAAAGGTTTGAAGGGTGTGGAGCTGGTGATAATAATTACGCGGCATCGCAAACTTGAGTCAGCAAAAAAAGGCTATTCCCTGCACTCACGGCCATCTCAGACACATCATTAAAGCAGGTTCACAACATTTGAAACATGTTTTTCACCTTTTATTTTCCTTCTGTTTCTATAGGAGACGAGGTACCAGCTCCTGCAGTTGAGACCGGCACAGAGGGCATCCTGGATCGGTTATGCCATCGCCTATCACCTGCTCGAAGACTACGAGATGGCAGCCAAGATCGTTGAAGAGTTCAGAAAAACACAGCAGGTGGGGCTTCTATTGACTAAATGAACATTAAGATACTGAAATATTGGATCTTCATTGATTAGGAACAGTGTTGGTCAGATTACTTTGTCAAAGAAACCAGATTACTGATTATTCCTTCAAAATCAGATTACTACTCTTGATTACTTAATTTCAAAGAAGTCAGAGTACTGAAACTAAAATATATAAATCTTTAAAAAAAAAAAAATGTTTTATTAAGCATACTATAATTAACTTCCAAAGCAACTCTGGTTTATTTTGTACTGTTATTATTATCAGTCCTGTTTATTATTTTATTTAACCTTATGTTTATTATAATTGTGTGTGTTTTTAAAGAAATTCTAATTCCAAGATCAAACGGGTCCACATTTATGCCTCTGCAAGAGCCTTTTGACATTTAAGTCTTGCACTGTTTAATAGAAACTGAATGAGTTCAAATGTGAAAGACAAAAGGAACAATTTCCACACTGGGATGCAAAGTGTGGAACTGTTTAGGAGCGAATATGAAGCCTAACAATATAGTTAAAGAGGCTGCACTTTCATAAAATATACAAACTAACTTCTTCTTTCTCAACCGCACTGTTCTGGACTTGCATAGTTTGCTCATTTAAACACTTCCGCTGTGAATATCTTAGTTGTTTCTTGCCTTTGCTTGAACAGCGTAAAACTCGGGAACATCTCTGGCTGCAGAGGCGAGACAACTAAACCACGTTACTTTTGTTTAGCTTCACTGGGCTGAAATGTGACGGCACAATGATGCACCTCATGGGTTTTTCTATTCTTCACATTCCTGTCTTTAAAAGATGCCTTTTTGGTCAGAAAAAGTAACTTAAAGTTACCAGGTCTAGTAACTAGAATCGAATTACTCAGATTACGGCCCAACTCTGCTTCGAACCCATATGCAATAGTGATTTTAGTGGACGTGTTGGAATTGTGTGTGTGTTTTCCCGTTGTATACGTCAGATTTCATGCACAGTTCACATTTAAACTTGTCCAGGCGAATTAACATTTATGAACTGAAGTAATAAGTGTTGCACAAAAACATTTTAAATTGTGATTTTATTTTCAACATTGCTGTTGCTTACAAATGTAATATGATATGTTGCTACTCTAAAGTTCATGTTTGACTTAAGTCCCTGATATTTATTCCTACATGGTTCAATAAAGTGGTAATATTTGCTTTCCCTGTGTTTCTCTCGTCCAGACGTCACCAGACAAAGTGGACTATGAGTACAGTGAGCTGCTGCTTTACCAGAACCAGGTGCTCAGAGAAGCCGGTTTGTACAAAGAGGCCCTCGAGCACCTTTCTACCTACGAGAAACAGATCTGTGACAAGCTGGCAGTAGAGGAGACGAGAGGTGGGTCACTGGGCTCTGCGGTCAACGTCAGACAAAATATTAGCACACAAGGAGGCAGATCAACAGAGGGATTCAAACATGCAGCGCCTGGAGGTGTCTGAAAATGCCATTATGACCCTGGGCAACCCTTAAATGAGCTCATGTCACTGCACTTCTGCTGTGAGAAAACACTGTAATCCTCTACAACTGTATGGACCAAGCTGAATGTTGTGGGGTATTTTAACTATGGACCACCTTTGGGTCTGAAATGAGGTTTATAATAAACAAGGAGGGGTGGACACTAAATCAGATATTGTTATTAAAAATTATAGGGTAATATTTTTAAGAACTCGAGGGCAAAGGAGCTGTGGCTGGCTGTATGTTTACACAGTCATAAAATAACTAGTAATTATATTGGGTCTGTTATAACTTAAAAGATTTTATCAAGAGTGTTAGTTATTCAGCCATGTTCAACGATATACTTAATAATAAAATATAATTGTGATCCATCAATACCGGGGGAAAATTGTAGTGAATGTCATATCGCCTATTCTACTAAAACAAATTGCACAAAACACACAGCTTTACTTTAAGTTTGGCCCCAGCAAATGGTCACTGTCTTTAAATTATTATTTTTGTCGTTTCAGGGGAGCTGCTTTTAAAATTGGAGCGTTATGAAGAAGCGACAGCTGTGTACCGGCGCCTGCAGGAGAGGAACCCAGAGAATTGGTCCTATTACCGCGGTTTGGAAAAGTCTCTCAAACCAAGTATGTTATTAAGTCTGTCCTTAAGGTAAATGTGTTTATGTGGTAATTAAATGTCATAAACTGTTTTTCTTCAGGCAGTATAGAAGAACAATCCAAGATTTATGAGGACGCATGGGAGAAGTTTCCTAAAGGCCTTGTCCCACGTAGACTGCCTCTTAATTTTCTATCTGGTATGTAAATGTTCTTTGACTGAAATGAACATCGACTACTGGAGTGGTACAATGAAATGTCTTCTGCAGGGGATCGCTTCAGGGAGTGTTTGGACAGATATCTGAGGATGAACTTCAGTAAAGGCTGCCCTCCGGTCTTCACCACTTTGAAATCACTGTATAACGACAAAGAAAAGGTGACGACTACATTACATTTTTGTAACGCTCCTAAGAATCGAGGCCTGACAAATCTTTGTGTTCGCCGTCGCTGCAGGTTTCAATTATAGAAGAAATGGTGGTTGGCTACGAGACGACGTTAAGAACCTGTCGAATGTTCAGTCAAAATGGTGAGGAACGGCTTAAACCTTTCGGGCAAAGCGGTAACTTTCCATGGAGACGAGACGATATTCTTCACCTGTAAATTTACACCGTGTACTTTCAATGTTTACTTGTACATGATGTGTAGGTGTTTTGTTTTTATTTTCCAAATGCCAAAAGAAGTCCGACTGTCATTTTTTTTTTTCATTTGTCTGATGTCCGTTACAATGCCAGTCTAGCCCTTGAACATTGGGGAGATTTAAGTCATGTAGGTGTTTGATTTATTGCTCTTTTAATACATGTGCTCGTTTCTTCAGACGATGGCAAAGAGGAGCCACCCACCACTCTCCTTTGGGTGCAGTACTTCTTGGCGCAGCACTTCGACATGATCGGAAAACAGACTCTGGCCCTCGAGTACATCAACACCGCCATTGAAAGCACACCAACACTCATTGAACTCTTTCTCATAAAGGCGAAGATCTACAAGGTAAAACCCCAGCGCACATGGAGTACGTAGTCTTTAGTTTTAGCACAAAGCATGTTGTGTTGACCTTTTTTTTTCGACCGGCAGCACGCGGGGAACATCAAAGAGGCAGCTCAGTGGATGGACGAGGCGCAGGCCCTGGACACGGCCGACAGATTCATCAACTCCAAGTGTGCGAAGTACATGCTGAAGGCTGGCATGGTGAAAGAGGCGGAGGAAATGTGCTCAAAGTTCACGCGGGTGAGAAATGTGTGCGTGGGTGGGTGCAAACGGCAATTTGACAAGATGGGAAGATCTTTGGAACGCGCTTCATAGATCTGCTGTAACGTTATAAGTGCTCAGTACTCTTTTGTATTTGATACAACGGAGGGTTCATATTGTCATTTTGATTCGTAGTTTCAAGTGTCATTTGAAGATTTTTTATTTGATTTTCTTTGGTCTTGATGTGTTCACAGGAGGGAGCGTCGGCAGTGGAGAATCTCAATGAGATGCAGTGTATGTGGTTTCAGACGGAGTGTGCACTTGCCTATAAGGCCATGAACAAATTCGGCGACGCCCTGAAAAAGTGCCATGAAATCGAAAGGGTAAGTCTGTTTTCACCTAACTCCTATCCTTCACCCACAGCGCTGTGCTTAGTTGCGATTATTTTAAAATGACACACATTTTGCATAGCCATTTTTCAAAAACAAAAACTGGTAAATTAAATTCCTTCCACCGTGAAAGGCAGCAGATTTGCCGTACTATTTCTATTAAGCTGTTTTAGATCAATATTCCGTTTTACAATAAACAAAATGTAAAATGGTGATCTATAAGTTGTTTTTCAATACTAAGCACCAGATAAAAGCATAATGTCTTCATAAACATTACTTATTTGGTTGAGTCTGTACGCTTCAGCACGAGAAGTCACTTTTAGAGCGAGTTGAACCATAGTAAAAAGCTCAATATTCTTAATTTGCTTACTCTGTGCCCTATGTACAATCAACGGGTACAACATCATCTTATTCAATTTGAGACATTTAGATTGATAAGTTACCTAAATATCTTGAGTTGATGGTAGAGATAAAAGTCCTGATATTAACAATGTGTCTCTGTTTCAGCATTTTGTGGAGATCACAGACGACCAGTTTGACTTCCACACCTACTGTATGAGGAAGATGACGCTGCGCTCATATGTAGACCTTTTAAAGCTGGAGGACGTGCTCCGGCTGCATCCATTTTATTACAAAGCTGCCATCACAGCCATTCAAATCTACCTGAGCCTTCATGACAATCCCCTCACTGATGACAGCAAAGAACTACAGGCTGACACCGGTAAAGACATTATCCACACTGCGCCAATATGCTTTATGACTTGGACAAGCTAACAACTTGAATCTTTCCTGTGGCGTAGCTAATCTGTCGGACAAAGAACTGAAAAAGCTTAGGAACAAACAGCGGAGAGCACAGAAGAAAGCGCAGCTTGAGGAGGAAAAGAAGAACGCGGAGAAGGAGAAGCAGCTCAAAAACCAGAAAAAGAAGAAAGAGGATGATGACGAGGAAATCGGGGGTCCCAAAGAGGAGCTCATCCCAGACAAACTGGTGAAGGTGAGCGTTGGGAAAGAGCCATGAGCTGACTTAAAATGTTAGCTTGAGTGTACATGGGTCATTGCAATGTTCCTTAATTATTATGTGCTCTCTTTTATTCCCAATAAAACATGGCTATTAATACACACATGTCTGCACTTTATCCATTGATGCTGCCCTCTTATGTTGTGACACTAACGATCGCTTTTGACTTGTTTGCAGGTAGAAAATCCACTGGAGGAAGCCGTCAAGTTCCTGATGCCTTTGAAGCACCTGGTCAAAGAAAAAATTGATACGCACTTACTGGCCTTTGAAATCTACTTCAGGAAAGGTAATGGACGGAACTACAATCTGCAAAGAGGAAGATTTGTAAACCGCTCTAATGTTTTTTTAAATGTGGTTCCAGAAAAGTACTTGTTGATGCTTCAGTCGGTGAAAAGGGCATTGGCTATTGACCCAGACCATCCGTGGCTGCACCAGTGTCTTGTACGCTTCTTCAAAGGGGGTATATGGCAGCGTGTTTACCAGCTATTTGACTTTTTCACGGGATTATGCAAGAAATCGAGTACACATTTTTACACTCCTAAAACGTCATCATTTTAATCCCCTCTCCAGTCTCCGAAAGCAAGGACCTGCCGGATGTGGTCCGGACGGTTTTGAAGCAGGAGATTACCCGGTTGTTTGGGGACAGCAATGCTAAGAGCTTCAACCAGGCCTACCTCACTAAGCATGGCAACTCCATACCACATCGACTGGCTGGTAGGCCTCTGGATCTACTGCAGAAATTACACTCGCCATACCAGTGTTTACAACATGTCTAATTGTTTTTCATTTTCTTGTGTAGCTGCTAAGATGATGGTACACCTGGACTCATCTATGGAAACTAAAGCCGCAGAGTTGGCGACATCACTTGACGAATCACTTTACAACCGAACCATACAGGTATTATTGTAGTCACTAGTCGGGGTTATTGTGAGTCTGGGCATTGCTCGGGATACTTTTATTTTCAGCTTTTGTGTGCCATTGACACTAGTTTGGTAAATTATAACCACTGACACATTGGTAGGACTGGGGGATATGAGTAACATGAATGACAATTTAATTTTATGTTATTAAAAAAACAAACAAACATTTGATACCTGCCATTTGAAACAAAATTGTAATTTTTTAAAAATTTATTCTGCTCAACACCTCATGCTTTAGACCTCTCAATTAAAAATACATAAGTTGCTACCTTGATTTAAAATGCAATTGTTTGGCTAAAATATGTATCTGTTCACCATAATAAGTATTTACACATTTATACGATGAAAAAAAAAACTGTCCCTCTTCTCCTCAGATCTGCACAGAGACCCTGGAGAACCTTCGGAACGGCACTTTGGGCGACTGTAAAGAGCGGGCAGAGTCTTACCGTGCCGAGTGTCACAAGCTTTATCCTTACACCTTAGCTTTCATGCCCCCTGGATACGAGGAAAACGCCAAGATCGCCAACGGAGACCTTTCCATGGAGACGGAGGAACTCGGTAACGAGATGTGAGCACAGGAAAACGACTGCGGATGACAAAAAAGGAAATCGGGCTTAGTACGGAGCCTTGTGGTACGCCTGGCAGCCATTTTGTAGAGTCAGACACAGGAACCGAAATGTGCGTTTTCATTCTTTTGGCTCCGCTCTATCTGGTTTGGCCTGAAATGGCTTGGCTCCCTCCCAAAATGGTGAAAATCAAGACTGTGTGTGTGAGTTCAAGAGTGTGTGTGTTTGTGTGCATGTCGAGTATATATTTGTGGTAAAGGGGGGAGAAAAAGAAGGACAAAAGGAATGGCATTTTTGTCTCCAGCTAAAATTACATTTTTTTTTTGGGAAAATTGGAGGGAGTTGTGATGGACGTGGATGTCACTTCACCCTCGACACGGCAACATCAAACTGTGCTACCCTTGTTTTAAAAGAAATGCTAATTTAACAGAAGTAGGACACGTCTCTCTCTGGGAAATAGGAGACTGAGCTGACCAGATCTAACTGTAGATCTGTAGGAAGCTGCGAAGAAGTTACTGAGGACCTAATGTCAATCGGAGGACATCAGCGTAAGGCATCCAAATCTGCTGTACTCTCACCTGCTCTGAAATACGTGTTATGCACGGCTGCCCATGCAAAGAGGACGATCCCCGTCAGGACTTATTGCTCTGATCAAGAAACTTCAGGTCGGGCTGTGCTTCCCACTTTTGTTCCTCGTTAAACTTTGGGAATAATAATGTAACCCTTTTAATTCATATTATGGAGCAGCTTGTAACACAGGTTATAGCGGTAAAGATTGTGCTCGTATGGTCCATCAAAGTACACTGCTATTCGTCACATTTTTACAATGTTTTGGACTGTCGAGCGCTGGTTAAATTTCAAGCAATACATGGACATCTTACCACTTTGTGCAAAATGGACCGACTTTGGATATTTCGAATCTGATTTGACCGACGGAGCTACTTTTCTGCTGCTGTTTTTAAATCTGTATTTCACCCACAATGGTCAGTTGTAGTATTACAAAACGCTCAAAAACACACATGCATTGGTTTAATTTTAAAGTCTGGCTCTCAATTAATTTCTATGAATCTGTTTTCTTCCCCTTTTTCCTATTATTTGGGTTCCAATGTGAAAGATGCATAATGAGATGACGATGTATGATATCTCTGGATTTTTGTATTAAAACCAAACAAAACTATTGTGCCAATTACTTTCTTTTAATTCAAGGCTTTGCTTTACAGCCATGACTTACACATCATATATTCAACTTGAATCCCTTGAAGACAACTCTTTTACAAGTGATGTTTTTTGTGTACCTGTAATAATGGAACTTTACTTCATGCCTACAATACAACCTGAATGTGCTGTACTTTTCACCTGTAGGTGGCAGCAACATACTTGATTTGAGTCCTTCCAATGTTTTACCAGGTTAAACTGATATATTTTTATTTAAATGCCTTTTTCTTTGTCAATGTTTGCGACACAACGCTTTTAAGGAATGAAATAACACTCCTGCAGTCAATAAGGCTACAACCACTTAAATGTTCATGCGTTAAATCAAAAAGCCAATTTGAATAGGCCTGAATAAATCCATACATTGTGTCATGTCTGCACAGAAGTAACCACATGATACACACATTATTCCAAAGCAAAAACCCTTTCACAACGCAGCCACTTCCTCCACTTTACGCCCTCCCAGGAAGCAAACGCCGGGCCTCTTCTGCTTATTGCCCGCAGAGGAATGACCGAGCCCAAAGCCGATCCCGTCCCGACCTGAAGTCACGTCCGGGAGCCACGCGTGATATCGTTGCCCCCGCGAAACAACCACAAATGGAGTCTTCTCTCGAGTTCTCCAGCTCGATGGGGAGTGTGTCGTCGCTGCTGAGCCGGCACAGGACGTTCAAAGTGTTGATGATCGGGGACTCCGGCGTGGGGAAGACCTGCCTGACGCACCGGCTCTGCGCAGGAGAGTTCCCCTGCAGGGCCGAGGCCACCATCGGCGTGGACTTCCGAGAGAGGACGGTGGAGATCGATGGAGAGAGGATTAAGGTACTTGCCCTGCCTGTTTTGTGCAGTTTTAAGTGATCGTGCTACTTTTTAAATTAGACTTTGCACTTAGACGCACCGCTCTCGACGCGCAGTCAAGGAAATGGGAAAAGGCGTGAGACTACAAGTGGAATCTGCATTTTGTGTCATTCAATAGTTTGGCATCATTTTCCATTTTTTTTTTTTAGACTCACGATTTTAATTTAGGCTCTTAACTTGTGTGAGACAAAAGACTTTGGAAATGTGAACTGAAAAGAGGAAGTGTTTTTGCTTTGTTTATGAGGTTTGTTTGGTCCAATTTCCAGAAACAATTTAGACAATTTCACATCCAGATTTAACACGGATTCTCTCAAAGTGTTTTTTTTTTTTTGGAACTTCTGAGATCAATCATCATTTGTACCTTATTGTTTTAAGTGTGTCTTGCATTGTCCTGATCGTACTCTGGGATGACTGAGTTTCAAATGTATTTTTCTGTCTGATTTTAACACATGACTGTTCTTCCTACAATTTGGCACACACACAACCATGTAGACTAGAGGGTTTCCTGCTGTGGTGCCAGTCCCAGTTAGTTACATTTATGCAAGTAGATTTATTTTTGGTTTGTTAAATTCCTGGCCCTGGTTTATTCCAAATTAATGTTTTTCGCTTCAAAATAAACCAATAATTAAAAAGTAGCCAGACCTGTGCTGATGTAGGTAGGGACGATGTAGAAAGCCCCATGAAAACATTTTATTCCCAAGCTTTATTTTATGATTTTTGTATGTAATATGAGAAACAAGATCTTGCCAAATAAGAAAACCCACTAGTTGTAAGTGTATCCAGACTTGCAGAGACACGGGAGGAACATTGATTCTTCCTAGATTGTTCTCGCTTTGTTTTGGTCTATATTTAGTTTTGATCGTGGTTCTTGTCACCTTTTACAGTCCAGTTTGTGGTCAAGTTATGTGATGGTAAATTAACTATAAAGGTGGTTAAACATGAGGCCATTCCGTTCACATTTTACTATCCGTCTGACTCTTTCAGCTGCAGTTGTGGGACACGGCGGGACAGGAGAGGTTTCGTAAGTCCATGGTGCAGCACTACTACAGGAACGTCCATGCAGTTCTGTTCATCTATGATGTCACCTGTCCCTCCAGCTTCAGCGGACTCAGCTCCTGGATAGAAGAGTGTAGGCAGAACTCGATGGGCCAGGACCTCCCAAGGTAAATAATAGATACCGGTTAGTAGTAAGTTTGAACAAAATGTCTTTTGAAACAAGTTGAATGCCCGGGGGACAGGATTATACAGGGGATTCAGAATGATTTAAAAATGAGAACTACCGCCATAGCAATTGCCAGTATTCATTTATAACTAAATATAATATCTTTTGATTCGAGAAGCTGAAAACCCATGAATATAAATGTACTAGGCAGTGTTTTTTAAAAAGTGTTTTCTCAAAAAGTAGTTGTAGTATATCAGTTTTGTCTTTCAAGCCAATGATTACAACAGGTATAGGTACCAAAGAAAGTACAGTTTTTACTGGTCTCCTAAACCAGGTATTGTTTATTGGTATGGACAAAATACAAACTGAAGAAAGGGTTTGTTGAAATTATATAAAAATATGTCCCACTAAGGGACATTCTGCAGTCCAAACCATGTGCACTAAAATGTATGTTTGTCCTCTTACTGAAAGAAGAAATGAGACAATTGGAACGACTTCACTTCCACAATCCATAGACATTTCTCAGACAAAGCCGATTAAGTGTTCTGAAACAGTACCTGAAAAAACTTGTATGACGCATATCTTGATCATTTATTTCTTGCAGATTTTTGGTCGGTAATAAGAGTGACTTGCGTGATCCGAGCAGAGCCGACATACAGGTGAACCAACAGACGGCCAAGAGCTTCGCCAAGTCCCACAGAATGTTGTTTTTTGAAACTTCAGCCAAAATCTCACCCACCAAACTTTCAAAGATGTCGCAGAGGGAAGGAGCTGTGCCGTTTCAACAGGATCAGGTTGAAGACATTGCGCTCACCGTGGCTGAAAAGCTCAAAAGGCACAAAACTGTTAATAATATGTCTTTGTGCAATGGGTCATTCAAAGTGACTAGTAAAAAAGGAGTGGAGAAGGAAAATTGGAGTTGCTGCTAGGAAATGTACACTCCAGTAGCAGCTGTAAAATGTTGTGAACATTTAGCTGTGATAAGGCTACGTCTCATTATAGATTATGGAGATGAAGTCAAAGCATTAAAGGTGAAAACGCAACATGAGCAGTTTAACATGGAGCTGTTGTCATTGAATCTTGTTAAGGAAATCCCTGTCAATAATGAATCATATTATATAGTATGTTTATGAATTTTGTTTAAATAAATTCAATAAAAAATCAAATGTTCCAATCAGTCCAGTGTGTGATATTTAAATAAGTCTATATTACAAACTTTGACTTTTAATATATGTTTATTATGTTACATGGATTCATATTATAATCATTTCCATGGTCTTAAAATAAGACTACCGGTAATGATTTCTGTTTAAAAAGTTGAAATAGTTTTGTTTTCTAGCCTTGAAACTTGATCTTGTGTGAGCCTTTTGTATATTCAGATGATGTAGCTAAATTGTTCATATTGAAAAAATAATTGCATTTTGAACTTTTTCCTGAACATATTGTCTTCTAACTACTAAAACGTGTTCAAAAACATTCTTCTTGTCAGACAAACCCTTCTGTCTGCTCATTTCTCCTCCCCCTTCTTTGTGCATTTCTGTCGAGACTAAAGTGTCTGTTAGAGATGGATTCAGATTCAAAAACGGAAACAGAAAAAGTGGCTCTGTCTGTGCATTAATCTCATCAGATTCAGAATTTCAAAAGTCAGTACATTTTGCACATGTGGTAAAGATGTCCATTGTCCATATTGCTTGGATTTACCCAGCATTCTCCAGTCCAATATGTTGTTGAAATGTTAAGAATAGCAGTGTACTTTGATGGTGGCTGCGTCATGTGCGGCTCTTGTGTGAACAGTGTGTGGGAGGAACTAAAGTATCACATGTGCCGTCATTGTGCATCTGTGATTAAGAGGCACATGGTGAGCGTAACACTGTTTCATAAGTACTATCATAAAGTCACTAAGGCAGGGGTGGGCAAACTACGGCCCGCGGGCCACATGTGGCCCGTTTGTCTTTATAATCTGGCCCGCCAAACATGCCAAGTAATATTAAAAAATGTTTTATATTTTTTTGCCCTTTGACATCTGTCTGCACTTGTATCCTTAATAAATATGACGTGAAATTAATTAAATAATAGATTCAATAGCCTATATTTGACAGAAAAGTGATATTTTATTAGATTTTTTATCTTTTTGATTTTTTTTTTCCACACCGCTACTTGCCTGGATTCGAATATGGCCCTCGGAGGAAAATAATTGCCCACCCCTGCACTAAGGGCACAATACTTTTGATAACTTTAACTTTTTTTTAATGCACACATTTTCAGCCAAAAGCAATAATTTTTCTTTCCTATACAATATGTTGTTGAAATGTTAAGAATAGCAGTGTACTTTGATGGTGGCTGCGTCATGTGCGGCTCTTGTGTGAACAGTGTGTGGAAGGGAACTAAAGTATCACATGTGCCGTCATTGTGCATCTGTGATTAAGAGGCACATGGTGAGCGTAACACTGTTTCATAAGTACTATCATAATCATAATCCATCAAACACATTATAAAGTGAGGAGCAGAGGCCCAGGTGGTGGTGTGGCAGTGATCTCACACTCAAGCCTACACACAAGTCCTAAAACTAACAATGCATTTCGCTCATTTGAATGCCTCATGCTGTCAATCATGTGTCCAAATGTGATAAACCAAAAAGGATTCAGTTATCTACCGACCTCCTGGTTCCGATTAATAGTTTGTAACAGTTTTCTGACTTTATATCAAACTTGGTGTTAGACTGGGATACAGTAGTCATAGCTGGAGCCTTCAATATCCAGGTGAACGTGAGTGATAACTCTCTCAGTAATGCCTTCAGCACTGTTAGACAGCATTGGTTTTGCTCAGACTGTAAATAAACCGACTCACAGTCATAAGCACACTCTGGATCTTGTCCTAACGTATGGAATAGAGTTTAGTGATAAGGATTATCCAGGCCCACAGAATAAAGTTATAATGAAAAGGACAAAATATGAATAAATAATAGAGCCAATACTCAGTGACATGTCATGTGATTCTGCTGAGAACAGCTCTAGTCCCAGTGTAAGTGATCAATTTGTCGACTTGACCATGAATTCTCTGAAGTCTGCTCTTGATGTTGTCCAAAGCGCGCCTCCCCATGGGACAATGAACAACTGCGTTCAAATAAACCATTTTGTCGCTCCCACACAGAAGAATCCCTAAAAGCGTTGAAAAGCTGCCTACTGTCCTAAAAGCAGGCTCTGCGTAAGGCCCAAACCAGATATTATTCAAATCTAATAGAAGTCAACAAAAGTAACGCTATATTTCTTTTCAGCTCTGTAGCTAGGCTAACAAACTGTCACAGTGCAGTAGAGCCCTCAATCCCAGCTACACTCAGCTCTGATGATTTTCTTCTATTTTTAACAATAAAATAAAAACGATCAGAGATAAATTACATAAAATTACTCCCACTATTAGCCCTGAACTAGTCCAAGCTGTAAAACTAGTGTCCCATATAAATCCATCAGTAAATTTAGAAAGGTTCACAGCTGTCGATCAAGCAGAGATAACTTCAGCCATTATGTCCTCTAAAAGCTCAACTTGTGTCCTAGACCCCATTCCAAGCAGACTCCTCAAAGACATTCTTCCCCTAATTATAGACCCTATTCTTAATATAATAAATACTTCACTCGAAAGTGGCTATGTTCCACAGTCCTTCAAACATGCAGTCATTAAACCTCTTCTGAAAAAGCCTAATCTAGATCCCGACCTATTGGTAAACTACAGACCTATTTCAAATCTTCCCTTCGTCTCTAAAATCCTTGAAAAAGTTGTAGTAAAACAGCTTTGTCGCCACCTGCAGGACAATAACTTATTTGAAGTTTTCCAGTCAGGGTTCAGAGCCCACCACAGCACTGAAACTGCACTAGTTAAAGTCACAAATGATTTGTTATTAGCCGCTGACGATGGACTGGTCTCAATCCTGGTTCTGTTGGACCTCAGCGCAGCGTTTGACACCATCGACCACAACATTCTACTGCAGAGGTTAGAATGTGATGTAGGTGTTGGAGGAACAGCCCTCAGCTTGTTTAAATCTATATTATTTAAATGTATCTGATAGGTACCAATTTGTAAATGTAAACCAGAGCTCCTCACCTTGCTCTAAAGTAACTTACGGTGTGCCTCAGGGTTCAGTACTTGGTACAGTAGTCTAACAAAGATAGACTACTGTACCAAAGTTAGACTACTGTAACTCCCTGCTCGCAGCGTGTCCTAAAAGCTCCATAAAAGATTCCAATTAGTTAAAAATGTAACAGCAAGATAACTGACAGGAACTAAAAGAAAAGAGCACATTACGCCGGTGCTGGCTCCCTGTCGAGTTTAGAATCAAATTTAAAATCCTCCTCTCGACCTACAAAGCCATAAATGACATGGCCCCATCCTACCTCAAAGATGCTATAGACCTATATCATCCAAAGAGTGCTCTCTGCTCTCAAAATGCTGGACTTCTGGTGGTCCCAAGAGTCTCTAAAAGCACAGTAGGAGGTAGAGCGTTTAGCTCCCAAGCTCCTGTGTTATGGAATCAGCTCCTGTCCAAGTTAAAGAGGCCGACACAGTCTTTTCATTTTAGACTAGGGTTATAACGTTCCTCTTTGAAATCGCTTGTGGTCAGGCCAGTTAGGAACAGAAATAAAAACCTACAGTTTCAGCTACGCTGCCCTTGGTTCTTCATCTGCCTCGAAGAACTGGTTCTCCTCCTGAGTGGGCCCAGCTCCACTGTCCGTCTGACCGTCTGAGGAAGTTGGATCTCTCCTTCACTGTGGAACTACTCCAGGTTTCTACTTTTACCCAAAGAGTTTTTCCTGACCGAGAAGGAGGGTCTAAGGACAGGGGAGCTTGGGACATTTGTCTAAGGACATGGGATGCTGGGACATTTCCAAGTCCCTATGAACATTGTTCAATCGTTTTTTTCACTGTTGCCCCTCGAGGCAACTGCTGATGTGATTTTGGCCGTCAACAAAATAAATTAAATTAAAATTAAAACAAACAAATGTATATTTAAATGACTGTTGTTTTGTTGTTTTCATAAAAAATAACTTTTTATATTGCTTAGTGGAGAAATAAATTGTGAGTTTAGTGTTCAAGCTCAATCCCAGAGATCACCAGTGAGGCAGTGTTAGTCAAGACTTCGGTCACAGTAGTGCCACATTTTGCAGCTAAATGTTACATGTGTTTAATCTCGAGGGGTGGAGGAAGTTTTGTAATCAAAGACAAATACAGTGGTAGGGAGCATTCCTGTGATTTTTACACTAAATCTCACTTAATGCAGCAGATAAGAGGCTCTGTGACTAAACAGTATGAATGAACATCACACAAATGAATGTGACTGACCACAGTCACAAATACACTGGGACTTGTATCACCTGCTCAGAAAGAATATGTAAATTGCTGTTTAAAACAATTTAATTCTACTTCAAACTGTTTATTCTATCAGTTTCTTTAATAAAATATGTATCTAAAATTATGCTGAAACCACTTTTTCTCTTGCATATATTTTACTGAAGTACAGTATTTTATCTTAATCCTGGTTTATCTTAATTCTGTTAGATCTGAGTGCTGCTTTTGACACTGTCGATCATGGGATCCTCTTACAGAGACTAGAGGACTGGGTGGGCATCACTGGCACTGCCCTAAACTGGTTAAGGTCCTATCTGGAAGACAGGAAGTACATGTCTCTGGCCTGTGGGGTTTCCCAAGGGTCAATCCTGGGACCCTTTCTGTTCAACCTCTACATGCTGCCGTTAGGTCAGTTGATACGCAGTGAAAATGTGTCCTATCACAATTATGCAGACGACACTCAGATCTATGTTTCACTGTCGGCAGGTGACTATGGACCAGTAGATTCACTCTGTCACTGCATCCAACAGATCAGTTTGTGGATGCAAAACAATTTTCTCCAGCTGAACTCAGACAAGACTGAAATCATTGTCTTTGACCCACAGAAACAAAGAGAAAGTGTTAGCGGTCACCTCCAGAGTCTCGCTCTAAAACCTACAAACCAAATTAGAAATCTGGGGGTAATAATGGACTCAGACTTGAACTTTAATAAGCACGTCAAATCAATAACATCAGCAGCTTTTTACCATCTAAAAACATTACCAAAATCAAAAATATAGTGTCTAAACCAGACTTGGAGAGACTTATCCACGCGTTTGTCTCCAGTAGATTAGACTACTGTAACGGCCTGCTCACTGGCCTCTCCAAACGAGCTGTAAAACAGCTGCAGTACATCCAGAACGCTGCTGCTCGGGTCCTGACTAGAACCAGGAAGTATGATCACATTAGTCCTGTTCTCAGGTCTCTGCACTGGCTCCCTGTGGCTCAGAGAATAGACTTTAAAGCAGCTCAGCTCTCCATGGCCTAGCACCAAAGTACATCTTGGATATGTTAGTGCCATATGAACCATCTCGGACTCTGAGGACCTCAAGGACCGGCCTCCTGCTGGTGCCAGAGTCAGGACAAAACATGGGGAATCTGCGTTTCAGTTTTATGCAGCTAAAATCTGGAACAGTCTTCCTGAAGATGTGAGACAGGCTTCTACTCTGACAATGTTCAAATCTAAGCTAAAAACTGTTTTGTGCATGTGACTGAAAGGATTTTCTCTGCACTCTTCTCTTTTATTTCTTAAACTGTTTTGTGATTTCTGTCATGTCTTTGTGATTTTAATGATTTTTTTTCCTGTTGTGTGAAGCACTTTGAATTGCCTTTTATGTGAATTGTGCTCTACAAATAAACTTGCCTTGCCTTACAGATTTCGCATCAGTACTTGTACCTGTAATTGTTGTATAACAGAGAACCTTTTTTTTCCATGTCACTACTTTTACTTGAGTACAAATATCCACCACAGGCAACAAATGCAACATTTACAACCAAAATTCTCAACTTTGGTGGAAATTATTCATGGTACCGTAATAACATGTTTGGAAGTACAACAAATAATAATGTAAGTTTGCAACCTTTTATGTGTAAAATGTAAAACTTGAATTAACCCTTGTCCGTGGCTGCAGAGCCCAGCAGTTTCAGGAGCAGCGGCACGGCCATATAGCCTCATGGCTAACCCTAACCTTAACCCTAACCTTAACCCTTACCCTAACCTTAACCATAACCCTGAGCCTAACCTTAACCCTAAACCTAACCCTAACCTTAACCCTAACCTTAACCTTAACCTTAACCCTAACCCTAACCCTAACCCTAACCCTAACCTTAACCCTTACCCTAACCTTAACCATAACCCTGACCCTAACCTTAACCCTAACCTTAACCCTAACCCTAACTTTAATCCTAAACCTAACCCTAACCTTAACCTTAACCCTAACCTTAACCCTAACATTAACCCTTACCCTTACCCTAACCTTAACCATAACCCTGACCCTGACCCTAACCTTAACCCTAACCCTAACCTTAACCCTAACCTTAACCTTAACCTTAACCCTAACCCTAACCCTAACCCTAACCCTAACCCTAACCCTAACCTTAACCCTTACCCTAACCTTAACCATAACCCTGACCCTAACCTTAACCCTAACCTTAACCCTAACCCTAACTTTAATCCTAAACCTAACCTTAACCTTAACCTTAACCCTAACCTTAACCCTAACATTAACCCTTACCCTTACCCTAACCTTAACCATAACCCTGACCCTGACCCTAACCTTAACCCTAAACCTAACCCTAACCTTAACCCTAACCTTAACCTTAACCTTAACCCTAACCCTAACCCTAACCCTAACCCTAACCCTAACCTTAACCCTTACCCTAACCTTAACCATAACCCTGACCCTAACCTTAACCTTAACCTTAACCCTAACCCTAACTTTAATCCTAAACCTAACCCTAACCTTAACCTTAACCTTAACCTTAACCCTAACCCTAACCTTAACCCTAACATTAACCCTTACCCTTACCCTAACCTTAACCATAACCCTGACCCTAACCCTAACCCTAACCCTAACCCTAACCCTAACCCTAACCCTAACCCTAACCTTAACCTTAACCTTAACCTTAACCCTAACCCTAACCTTAACCCTAACATTAACCCTTACCCTTACCCTAACCTTAACCATAACCCTGACCCTAACCTTAACCCTAAACCTAACCCTAACCTTAACCCTAACCTTAACCTTAACCCTAACCCTAACCCGAAACCCTAACCCTAACCTTAACCCTTACCCTAACCCTAACCCTAACCTTAACCCTAACCCTAACCCTAACCTTAACCTTAACCTTAACCCTAACCCTAACCCTAACCCTAACCTTAACCCTAACCTTAACCTTAACCTTAACCCTAACCCTAACCCTAACCCGACGCGGTCAAATAGCCCAGCAGTTTCAGGAGCCGCGGCACAAAATAACATAGCAGTTTCGGCCGCGCGCCGCGGCTCTGTAGACACTCCCTACAATAAAACACTGGATACTGTTGTTCCACACTGTCACCGCTAGAGGGCGATCACGACAAAGGGGGCCGTTCCCATGTTAATCAGGAGCATTTAAAGTCCGTGGAGCAGAGTGTGCCTTTATCCCAGAAAGCTGCAGGACGCACACCGATCACCACCGCTGTCGAAACACGAGAAAGATGTTCTGCAGACGGGCTTGGCAGAGAGTGGGGCCGCTGGCACGAGGCGCCCTCCAACCCACGACCACCACTAGTGAGTTTTCTCCAGAACAACAACACTTCAGTGCTATTGTGAGATTCTGCACTGACCGTTGCAGATTCTGACCTTATTAAAAGCCTTTGTATTCAAATGTACTCGTTTCGATACGAGTTTGTGCGTTTTGACGGGTTTTGACGTTGACAATTCGTTTCCAAAGACTCTTAAACATCGATTTACGTGTATTTGAATAAATGCACATACTTTTCTATTGTTAAATTAACCCATCTGGTCTAATCTGGTCTTTTATGAGCAGTGTATCTTCTTAATAGTTTAATTGTGCAGAGGGGAATGACACGAGGATGACAGGGGGCGTGTCCGTCTTTGGGAACATCCAGTTCTGCACACAGAGTCCTCTACAGCCAGAGAAAGCAGACGGCCTAGACTTTAATTCGTTTTCAAGGCAATGTGCGCGTTTTGGAAAGATTTACGAACGCTTATACAAAAGTTGTTTTATAGTATTGCTTGTCTTCTGAATGCTTTTTGCTTTATACGTCCATCAAGGTGTAGAATACATGGTTAAAATGCACCATGCATTGGGTATTATTCAAATATTTGTTACGCTTTGCACGCTTGCATTAGTCTAAACACTTTTTCAATTTCCTTTTAGATTTGTGAGCATGTGGTATTCAGCTGGAGGGCACAGTCCTCTTTGAAAGTCAGGCTGAACTAGTTTTCAATAAGAGCATCTGCACACTATTTGATAAGAAACTTCAATATAGCCAAATGATGAGTGACATTAATACTACAAAAGTGCGAGATGTGTTGTTATATAATATAAAAAATGTATTTCTATTTCAATATTAAGGAATTGACTCGATTTCTATACCACAATAATAAAATGCTATTTATAAGACAATAGGCTGTAGGTACTTTATTTGTATTATCATGTGATCTGATACTAGTTCTGATAAAGCTCAAGAACATTCTAAATCTGCTCAGATAAGGTCAAATGTTGTCCTTTTAATCTTATTATTAATACTTTTTCAAATAGTAGTTTTAGTATCAACTGGTGTCTTATTTGTGATACTTTTGACAAACGTGTTCACATTAAGCGCAGTTAAGAGTCTTTTTTGGTCAACTTTCCACCTATAGGTCCAGACATGTGCAAGTAGAATCCCCACCCCCTTCTGACAACTCAAGTACATTGTACAGCTACACGTGACTCCTCCATAACCTGTTCAGTATGTATTCTGCCTTGGACTCTGAAGGGGTCGACAGCTGACAGATAGTAGCAGAGGCACACAGTAACACAGTAACATGCAGTAACACACATTAACATGCAGTAACACACAGTAACATGCAGTAACACACATTATCATGCAGTAACACACAGTAACATGCAGTAACACACGTACACAACAGCCACAGTACACTGTCCTTTGCAGCAGCCATGTAGTAGTCTGATTTTGAACATTAACTCTTTACAATATGAATAAACTGGATTTGTACTAGTCTCCTGCTCATGCTGCTGTGTCATGGGTATAAGAGACTCAGGTGTGGCTCCAGGACAAAAAGGTGCTGTCCAGAAAATAAATAAAGGCTTAATAAACGGCAAATTATGAGATTATTACTCAGTGTTTCCTAAAATGACTAATTTGTGTCCCCACGGTATATAACCAGCTAAGAAATCAAATCAAATGCTTCTGAAAGCATACATTTTGCTTGATGTATTATCATAAATGTATATAAGTGACTTTATCTCATCTTTAATAAGTTTGTTTTGATTAGTAGAGGCAATAAGTGACATATTTACTTTAAAAAATATGTATTCAATAACATTATTCACTAAAGGATTACATAAAACAATGTATTAGTATTTCAAATCTGAAGATTTCATTCAGTTACTTTGCTACACAGTCTTTAAAAGGATTGTATAATTGTATACAATATAGTAAATATACAACTCCCCAAAGTACTGCTCCACTTGATTACGGATGAGAAAAAAAATACAATTTATTTATTTGTTTGTTTGCTTACTTATTTATTGTACAAAACAACACAAAAGAACAAGACACAGAGAGTTGCCATTTATACATTGTAGTCCTAAATTATAGTCTAGTGTATTTTACGATAGTCAAACGTTAATTTTTTTTTCCCATTTTCAAATTTGGTCCGGATCCAATCTTTTCCAATACTGTATGTTTTAAAACTGTATGTAGATATTTTATAGTTATTCTGTTATGTAAAACAACCTGTAACCATGGAAGGGAAACGGGGGAGTTTACACCTTTAGATAACTTTATCACAAATGTCATAGACCACATGCTCTCTCGGGTAAATCATGCTAAAGATATGACTGTTGACAGCGTCTAGGCCTAATCTGGTCGTGTGTGAGGCATAAAAGAGATTACATTGAGGATTTGGGGGGGATCTGATTTTATTTATTGGCTCGGCTGCGAGAACAACTGGCAATCCATGAGTCTCGCCGCACTCAGCAAGACTTAGATGAGTGACATACTACTGTAACATACTACATAACAACATACTGTGCCTGAGATTATACAGCTAAATGTTAAACGATAGAGTTCCAATCATTTCAAATGTCAATGATCAGATTGGGTCTTTTAATAAAGTGTGGTAGAGTTTTAACTTTGGAGGAATACATTTTTTTGTCATATTACCGAACTCTAGTCTCAGCCCTTCAAATGATTAATAGATGTGTTTCTCTGCAGCTCCTGTGCGACACATGGCCTTCGGGATTCCCGGTGTGTCCAGTAATCTGGCGTACTTTGTCCTGTGTGGAGGAGGCCTCACCGCAGCAGCCGTCTATGTCAGTAAACCTTATTTTGAAAACCTGGCTTTAAAACCTTTATATGTTTTCCACTCCGTTTGTATTGGAGCACTGAATAAAAATGTCCAAAGTTTATCATCTAGTTTGTGCAGGACAAAGTTTGTTTTAGTGTTGTAACGGTATTCTCCATTTCATTGTGCTATCGCTGGATGTGTGAAAGAATGCTAAACTGCATATCTATGACTTTTGCAGGCGTACAAGACGGTGAATGGAGAGGAGAAGGCAGCTCCAGAAAAAGGTTAGTTCACAAGTTCTTTTAAACAAAAAATGTAACACTTTCTATAAAAGTCAAGTCCTTCTCCAAATAAAGTCAAGTAAATACTTTGTTTTTCAATAATGGCTGCAATTCTGAACTTATCAGAATCAGAATAAGGTTTATTGCCATTGTCAATGAACAAAATTCACAAACATAGGAACTTGTCCTGGTGATTCGGTGCAACACAAACAACAAAACATTGAACACTGAATACAAAACGGCATGATATGTACATAATACGCCCAATACCTCAAATCCAAATATCAAACATGGTCGAGTGGTCACTCTCAATAGCTGAGTCTGGGCTGTCTGTTCAGATGTCTGTGACTGAATGATTAGTCTATTCAGTCAGACTGAGCCCTGGCTTCACAAAGAAAGAAACTTGTTCCAGTGAACATTAGTTTCCAACATGCCGTAAGCGACGCTGCAACCTGTCAAGAAGTTTTAATCCACAATAAAGCTGATTAGTGCTTTCAATACAAGTTGGGTTTGATGTATTTTTGTTTTGTCTTGGTAAAGGTTAGTTAAAATGGCAGAAATACCCTGTCTACTCTCATCCAAAAGTCATTCTCAATCCGTGTCAGATGAGAACGACTACAATAACTCCTGGATGGATGAAGGATTACACCAACTCTCAATATAACCTTCACATTATGAAACAAGTCGGCATTCTGACACTCTAGGAAAATTATATGATCAACATAGCTATATTGTCTCTCATTTGTGAGTGACGTCACCACATTTTAGAACCAGAAAACATTTCAATTTATTTGTGCAGCACCAGAAGCGGCACCAGAAGCTGTGGCCCCTGCGGCTGAACCTGCCCCAGTGGTCGAGGCAGTGCCGGAGCCTGCACCCGCTGAGCCTGAACCCGCCGCAGCCGAGCCAGAACCCACACCAGAACCTGCCCCAACAGAACCAGCCCTAGAGGCCCCAGCAGCAGAGCCTGTCCCTGAGCCGGTGGCAGAGGCAGCAGCAGAACCTGCAGCAGAACCTGCAGCAGAACCTGCAGCAGAACCAGCCGCTGCAGCAGAAGTCGTGGCAGAAGCAGTGGCTGAACCTGTCGTCGAGGCGCCCGCTGAAACTGTTCCTGTTTCCGAGGTTGAAGTCCCAGCTCCAGCTGCAGAGGCTGTGGTAGAGGCAGCAGCAGTGATCCTAGTAGAGACCCCGGCCCCAGAGAGCGCTAATATTACGGCCCCAGTAGAAGAGGTCCCTGCCCTTGAAGCTGCTCCAGCCACAGATGTGGCTGCATAGATCTGAGATGGCTTGAATGTTCTCCCTGTAGTGGAGTGAAACGTTAGTTGTCTGAAGTTTGGAGAGCAGGACCACACCTCAAAACCACCTCTTTCTGCTGTCAAATGCTATAAATAGCTTCTGGTCTTGTTCCTTTGTTTCTCGTTCTGTGTGGGCTTACCCTGGTGTCTTTATGTACCATAGAGGTGGAGAGATGTGGTCCTTGCCTAAAAGAGTCAAAAAATTACTTTGAGACACTAACAGGGAATCAAAATGGCTACCAGCTGTAAATTATAGTCGTTCATGAGTCCATATTTCGTATGCTTTCCCTCCTTTCCCCTCCTTTTAAAATCATTGCGTTGGCATTAAGTGATTTCATGAACCCTTATCATTGTCATTCTGATCTAATGTACAGTTGAAGGATTGTGCTCCTGCAAGGGAGAGAAAGAGCTGTTTGAAGGACTCTGTAATGTTTTAAACATGTTTTAAGTGCCCTTGAACAAAGTCCATCAGACCGTTCAATAATAATAATTCAACATAGGAATGTGTGGTGTGGAAATGTGTTCAATTGAGTTTTTTCAATCTGTTTTGTTTCGACTGTAAGGGTCTTATTTTCAGTTGTATAATGGTTATTACATAATTGACTAAATCAGTTGTTTTCGGTCTTCAAGCTTGAGACACATCCAAATGTATGCTCACTATTCACTTCTATTCTACAGACGTTCATTTCTTGTCACACTTAAGTACGATTGAATCACATTGATGACTGGGCATCTCAGTCTGTCATGATGATGAATCATGTCTCTGCTTTAAATAACAATAAAATCACTGGATGAGGAACTTGTAATATGTCATTTTACATACACAGTATGGTACATATAAATGTAAGGCAAAAATAATTCAAATTTTAAAAACAGAAAATCTCCTACTCCTTATTCTCTAAGTCCATGCTTCTGTGAATGTATAAAGGGATATGGATTGGACCAGGCCTGGCCATAGACCAGAAGCCTCCCGGTTTCCCACCAAAGTCTGAATATTTTATACCTGAAGTACAAAACGTCATACATATAAAAGCAGAGTGACTTTTGTTCACAGCCATGTGTTGATCAACTTTTACACATGAAGACATTCACAGACAAACAAAGGATTTTCTGGGTGGAGACTGTGCCTGCTAATCTGCTAATATGTAAATATACGGTCTGGCTGCTCTGGCAAAATCACATGCATTTCTTAGGAACATAAATAGTTATACATTTCCATACCAGGTGACACCAGCAGAGGGAGCAATGCTACCATGAATTTACAGCCATCTACCGTAGTTTGTCCTGTTGTGTTGGTTGAGCAGTAATAATGTAGTAGGAAATTTGAGAGGTTTACTCTTTACAGTTTCTTAAATGTTGTTTCTGACTTGGACAAGTGGAAACAAAGGAAACAAATGTCATTGTATTGTTACTGCTTTCATGCAGATGTTCAACACTTCTCACACATCTTGTTGACTAAAGCGCCAACTAACTCATAGTCAACCCCTAAATAACAATTTCAATTATAATTCAAATATGATCATAATTAATAATATAATAATTATTTCAAATTTCAAATATGTGGAACTGTTTATTTGAAAATGTAATCTGATTCTGATTATGGGGAAAAGTAAATAAAATAAAATAAAATAACCCGACCAATGAAGATTAAAGTCAGGTTAAAGTCTTAGAAGAGGTAAATATCCTGGAAGACAAGAAGACTGCTGCTGATGGAGAAACAGAGGACAAAGGCAAAGAAAAAGAATGTGTCTTAATCAACAATGAGGGTATAATACAATTTAATTGAATAAATTGTTGTTTTCAAGTGTTCAGTGATGTATTATTTATTTGATAGGGACAGATACAACAAACACAAAATAAAATGTGGTAATTATGCTGATATCACAGTGTTTATAGCCTGGGCCAATCCATAACACCAGGGTCTACTTTATTCTCACTGAAAATCTATGCACAAAAAAAGCACAATTCTACAAACTTCTTCAAAGTTGCTAACTTCCAATTTCTCCTTTTTTGACTAAGTTCAAATAAAAGGTTTTGATGTTTTTTATAGATCACAAACATTTTTATACGTACACATGTTTTATAACTGAGACCCCAGACCAGTCCCTAAACAAGTCATTCCCCCTAAATGTTCTGTCTCTTCTTTCAAAACTGCATATTGTATGTGTCTATGGGAAATACACTCAATTTGTCTGTATGAATGAGTTGTTTCAGAAACAGTCCAATAGACATGGTTCAGCAATTTGGAGTGACGTGAAAAATATATGCTATAAAAGCAAGATTTAAGTGCTAAGGACTAATTTCTTCTCTTCATCCAGTTGAAGCAGCAGAGGTGGCGCTTATCACCACTGAAGCGCTGAACACAGATTTACATGGGACATGTAATGGGACATTACATATCAGCCTCTGCTGAATATGATTTAGACGCAGATGTCCAACTGTCCACAGTAGAGGACACTTTGTGCTGTCACTCCTGTCCCACTGAGGGAACAAGGTCAGACAGATGTGTAAAGCCAGCAAAATATACCGTGTTTGATATAATATGATGAATGGCAAGTCATAAAGTGTGTGCATAAAGGCAGTAGTTCACAAAATAAACATCACTTGTGTCATATCCGGGGTCATGTCTTGTGTGTGGACAGTGGTCGTAAAGTGTCTCCCATAAAACTTCCTCAAATAAAACAAACAAGTTTATAAGGACCAAACCAGCCAGAGGTGTAGTCAATAAAACAGGACCATATACTGTACCTTCAGGTGGCACTGGTGTTATCATTTTCAACAGTTGAGGAAATTGACGTTGTGTAAAATTATTTATATTTTCTTTTTTTAAACAATATATTAAATTGGACTGTCACACAAATGTTCCTTTACTTTTGGCTGTATGTGCTTTTTAAATCTGAATTGGCATGCTCTGTTGCCTCTGGCGCCACTTCTTTCTACTTTCTACTTTTTTGTGTTATCATTAAGATTTTTTTACATCAATTTTTTTTTTTGACATGGTATATTTTTTTTGACATCGAATAATTTTTTTTTACATTGATTTTTTTTTTTACATCGAATTTATTTATTTTTTGACATTGAATTTGACATCGAAAAATGTAATCGTATTCATATACAATGAATATTTGTACTAGATTCAATGTCAAAGCAGATTTGAATTGTTTCTCTTTATGACTTTAATATAAGTTGTTTTATTATTGTTCATTGACATTTCCCACCTTTTTGTATATCAATGGTGCACTGTGTATTTGTTTTAATTTTAGACTGAGAGGGTCTACATGCCTTATCTAGATGGAGATTTTATTGCTTTGTCTAGAATTTTAAGCTTATCTCTCCCACGGCACTGCTCATTTTTGCACTATTCTGACCAACTGTAAATGTTATATATATTCAGACCAACTCAATTTTATTTTAAGATAAGATAAGATAATCCTTTGTTGTCCCACATGGGGAAATTTCATTGTTGCAACGCAGGTAGATACAGAGGTAGATACAGAAGAAAAGAACAGATCACTTATAGGAAGTCTGAAAAACACTCTCAGTAGAAGATCTCTTATAAACAAAAACTCCTATAGACAAAACCTCCCATTACCCAACAAGGGATGGAGGGGAAAAATAATAAAGATAAAAATAAATAAATAAATAAATACCATTGCATGTGATCACGACAGTAATTGCACACGAATATGTGTCACGACAGTAATTGCACATGAATTGCACATGAATTGCACAGTAATTGCACATGAATCACGACAGTAATTGCACAGTAGGACTAACAGTCCTATGTGTAAGTTCTACATTTTATGCATGCCCTTTTAGATATATGTTGCTACTATTATTATTAACTGTTGCATGTTGCACCATAATGTCGAAGCAAGTTCCTAATTTGTGAATTCTGTTCACTGACAATGGTAATAAATCCCTTTCGGATTCTTATTCTCTATGGAAACATTCAGGTGACAAATAAGTCAGATCTGTGGAGAGGTGAGTCCACTCATCTTTCTCCACAGCAGTTTTGAGCAAGAAAACGCCTGTAAATGAACAAAATAATTCAAGATAACCTGGATTTGTTGGATTCCATTGTGTGGAACGTTCCAGGCAAAGCAATAACATCTCCATGGAGACAGCAGGTGGCGCTCCTCACCAGAAATAGTGCACCTTTAACAAAAGTAGGCATATACATTCTAATATTCAAGTTGTCATAATTCTATATGTATGTTTATTTATTTTTGTCAGTAATTCTTACATTTGACCCATTTTATGTTTTTGTAAATTGCAGGTCTTGTGTTTATTGTACGCGCTGACGTCACGGGTGTAATTTGCCGAACAAGCGCGACGTAAAAAAAACAACTGACAACACAACAGTCTCCGTCCGTCGGCGCTCGGGCTCCAATACTTGACCCGTAACACTAAATCGGATGCCTGGATGTCCTCGTTCTCGTTCCCGGGCCCGGATCGGCAGGTGTAGCGTGTGAACCCCGTAGACTCGGGGTTGTAGTAGCGGCGTCTGGAGCCTGAGAGCAGCGGCGGAGCGGTGCGGCGGAGCGGCAGCGGCAGCGGTGGGGGCGACACGGAGCTACAGCAGCTTCTCCAGAGCAAAGGAAGGAGGAGGAGGGACTCGCATAAACACTGACACTTTATTCGCAGACGAGCTAACCATAAGTTTCCGTCCAAGTTTTTAATCCAAAGGAAAAGCAAAACAAAGAAACGGTAAGTGACTCGAAGCTAGGACGCATTAGCCGTGCGTGTGTTGCATTAGTTTGAATGCTAGCCTTATGCTAATGTTGTTAGCCAAGTTCATGTCATTGCTTTCTGTTCAAACAACTGATAGTGGCCTCTTATCGCATGGTATGATTGTTAGGATTTGTCCGTTTCTAGCCATATTTTCCTCACATAGTTTAATCCTGTGTAAATGATATAGCAGACTAATCATTCATTGATAAGGTTAGCTGCTCGGGAGAGCAAAGCAAAGGTATCATTGAACATGAACACTCCCCACGCTAAATGTCTGACATGATATGAATCATTATATGAAGCTCTTTGTAAACAGACTGGATCTACTGGGAATAAAGACACACCTCTAATGTGATTTTCAGGTTAAAACACAGAGGGATATGTTTATGTCAGAATACAATACAGGTAATAATAATAAGCTCCTGCTTCGGTAAAAGGGCAACAGGTGGTGACAAGTAGGTCACTGATTCTGTGGACTTTTTATTAAAGCCTTTTGGCAATAGCTTTTTGTCCAAATGGCTGAAAACTATTGTTGACTTATACTTAATGTGTGTGTGTGTGTTAAAGCTGGGTATTGCCAAGAACCTTACAGTAAAATAGTAGAGTTCATGATACAATGTATATCCCAATACATGCATATCCCCATAAATGTTTTAAGTTGACTTATTTTATTCAGCTCAGAAGTAAGCAGGAAGCTCAGTGTAGAATTCTGCAATTTATAATGGATTTATGTTGTTCAAATATATTGCAAAAAGCGTCTATTCAAATTTGTATGGCAAAGAAGTCTGTTTCAATATATTACCATATCAATATTTTGCAGAAGGCCGGAGTGTGTATGTGTCCCTTTAAAAAAACAAATATTCAATAGAAATAAAACAGCCGCTTTTTTCTAATCTGTGTTCTAAACCACATACATTTACTGACAGATTATTTAAAAGACAAGCTGATCATTGACATTTAGAATTGGGATGTATTCACAACGCTTCACTTTTCCCCCATTTTGTTATGTTACAGCCTTATTCCAAAATGTATTAAATTAATTATATGCCTCAAAATTCTATAAACAATACCCCATAATGTCAACTTGAAAAAAGGTTATTGGAATTTTCTGTAAATGTATTACAAAAACAGAAAAAGCACCTGTACATAATTGCCATGATACTCTTGCTTCAGTTGATTGGACATGATTTAGAAAACCACTCGCCTGTCCATATAAGGTCTCAGAGTTAAGAGTGTTGTCAGAGCACAAACCAAGCCATGAAGTCCAAGAAATTGTGTGTAAACCATCAAGGCACAGATCTGGGGAACGGTACAGAAAAACTTCTGCAGCATTGATGGTTCCTATGAGCACAGTGGCCTCCATCATCCGTAAATGGATAAAGTTTTGAACCACGAAGACTCTTCCTCGAGCTGGGCTCCAGCGTGTGTCTGTGGAGAGAGGAGAACCTTCCAGAAGAACAACCATCTCTGCAGCACACCACTAATCAGGCCTGTGTGGTAGAGGGACCAGACAGAAGCCACGCCTCAGTAAAAGGTACATGACAGCCGCCTGGAGTTTGCAAAAAGGCCCCTGAAGGACCATGAGAGACAAAAATGTCTTTGGGTTGAAAAGCAAGTGTCACGTCTGGAGGAAACCAGGCTCCTCTCATCACCTGGTCACCATCCCTACAGTGAAGCCTGGTGATGGCAGCATCATGGTAGAACTATGAGAGTAGTCATGATGAATGGAAAGATGAATAGAGCAGTGTACAGAGACATCCCTGGCGCTCTGGCAAAGATTAATCTTCCAACAGGACAATGACCCTAAGCACAGAGCCAGGATAACAAAGGAGTGGCTCCAGGACGACTCTGTGACTGTCCTTGAGTGGCCCAGCCAGAGCCTTGACTTGAACATTTCTGGAGGGATCTGAAAATGGCTGAACCGTCACTCATCATCCAACCTGATGGATGATGAGTGATGATGAGGTTCTGAGAAGAAGAATGGGAGAAACTGCTCATAAATAGATGTAGCAAGCTTGTAGCATTAAACTCACAAAATACTTCAAGTATTGAGCAAAGGCTGTGAATACTTATGTACATGTTTTTTGCTTTTTTCTGGTTTTGTATTGTAATTATTATGGTGTATTGTTTTACTGTATTGCTTAATTTTGAGTCAAATAATTAATTTAATACATTTTTGGAAACGGAAAACTGATGCACTGTAGACCCAAAAAACACAACTTTGCTCTAAGCTATTTATGCTTTTAGCTGTTAATGGTAATTGAATGCACAAGAGGTATTAACTAATATCAGTATTCAAACTGATATTAGTCATACTGATACATCATAAAAAGCAAACACAAACGTCATACAAACTACTACTTGAGATAGAGGTGAACGGTTTGTCTTTGATACAAAATGAACATGGGGGTGGTTGGCAGGGTGTGGGTTGTGCTTTGTTGTGGTTAATGATTGAACTTCTGCCTCCTGATGAGATCTGTAGTTCCTACAGTATTTCCTGTAAAGTCTCCCCACTGTGAATGTGTGGTTTATTGTTTTTACTGGACTGCATGTAATGTTACACAGACATCAAAGCTATGTCATAAGTTTATATTTTCTGTAAAACGAATCAACCATCGACTTAAGTATCTTTATCAACCATCGACTTAAGTATCTTTATCAACCATCGACTTAAGTATCTTTATCTAGAAACAATTTGGAGGATTTTAGGGTTGTCATCTGGACTTTCTAAATCTGAAGGGCAAGTCACTTCCACTATTGGTCACTGAGTGAGTGACAGGAGCATTTAATCAACACAGTGAAGTGTGGACTTTCAGAAGCAGCAAATAGCTTTAGCTATCTCTTAAAGGGAATATATATGTAAGTGTACATGAAATGTGATCTAGTTGCAAAGAAAATATGATAATGATTATTGTCCAAATGCCTCTGCTGTCATTCTTCTGCTGTAGTCTTTATCTTCAGCATAACCGTTTTCATCTCGTCTTCAATAATATTGTAATGTCCTACCAAGCAATGCTAAAATGGATCAGATGGATCAATACAACCCAAAAGCATCAGCATTGGCCGACTGAAAATGATTACCACAGATATTATTTTCTTCTTTAGAGTTGTTTATGGAACAGACAATAACTGAATGATTCCATATTATATAAACCTGACAAAAGGCAGATTGATATTGTAGCTCTCTATCAAATGGATCCCATTGAAATTTGGGAAGAGGAGGGACTTTCAGTGCAGTTATAGCCAAATTTTGGGGTTAACTGAACGTGTAGCATACTCTGTTTTTTACCATACCTTGTTAGCAAGTAATACATTGTTTTTATCAAAAAATCTACACAATATATGCACGGCACCAAAAGTTGTTTGGACTTGGAATGGATCAGTCGGGAACATCACATGATGAATTCTTTCTTTTGAGATAATATCAGCCTCAAAATATCTGCAGAGTTTAGTCTAAATCAGCCGTAGAAGAACCCGTATCAGTCACTGCTGTTTTTACAACCCAAGGCCATTGTGCAAAGCCCTCCTCTCCCTCCCACTCCTCCCCCTCTCTCTCTCTCTCCCCTCCTCTATCACACTCTCTCTCCCCTCCCTCCCCCTCTATCACACTCTCTCTCCCCTCCCTCCCCCTCTATCACACTCCTCTCACCCTCTCTTCCTCACTGCCTCTCCCACACACGTCTTATCTTATCTCTCTTTCTTTGTTTCTTTCCGTCTCCCTCTTTCTCTCTTTTTCTGTCTCTTTCTCACCCCCCTCTCTCCCCCCTTTTTCTCACCTTCTCTCTCTCTCTGTCTCCCTCTCTCTCCCCTTCTCTCTTCCCCTCCCTCCCTCTCCCCTTCTCTCTTCCCCTCTCTCTGTCTCCCTCCCTCTCTCTCGCTCTCTGAGGTGGGCATGGAGGCGGCACAAGGCAGGGCGTTGTGTCTTTCTCTCGCAGCAGCAGGAGTGTTGGTGCCAGTTACTCGGGACAAAAGCCTTGTTGTTGAAAGAGCGATCATGTGACCGTTTGTGTTCCACCCTTGTCATGTGACCACAAACCAGGGCAGGAGGCTGGATGTGCTGAGTCGCTGTGAGCAGGCAACCAAGAGCAGAGGCAGACAGAGACACATGAGGGCTGAAGATGCAAAGACAAGACAAGAGAGCAGATGGCAAGATGGAAATGTGTTTAAAGCGGAGAAAAAGACTTAAAATGGACAAGGAAACTGTAATCTCTCTCATTTTGTGGATTTAAAAAGTCAACAAGTGAAGATGTTCCTCCATGATGTTACAAGTGGTAAGTAGATAATCACAAGGCAAACTTTTTTCCCCTCTTTTCTCGTATTATGGCAGATTATTGTCTGGTCTATGATTTCTGCCGATTCATAGCGCGTTTATAGTTGCCAAAAACCAAGAGCGCCGGCCCTCAAGACATGACTAATGTGTCCACTTAAAGAAACAGTAGAAGATCAGCAGCAGCATTTACTTCTCCTGCTGAAATCTAAATGAACTGGTGTTGCTGTCCATTAACAATATTCATGAGAGAAAACTGATTTTCTTTTTTCATTTGTTTTGTTAATATTTGATTTGCACATATTTTTTAACATTTATCATAAGGAAGATAAAGGTTGTAAGGTAATGCTCAGATTTAGAAGTACACAGAACACCAAACTGAGTGCACCGCTGGTATTATATCGTGGCTTAGAGCACATGATGGCAGATACTGGCGAGTCCTGTCTTACCTGTTTGTGGCAACTCCAACCCAGTGAACGCTGTTGGTTTTCCAGCGAACAAAACCTTTGCCAAATAGTCCAGCTCTCTGTGATGAACGGGTTTTTCCACAAACATGTCTTATTTCAAGTGAAATCTAAACGGCTCCTTTCAGTCAGATCTGAGGTTGCGGGGGAGTTGGTCTGGCTCAGGGGGTTTCTCTCGGTTTTAAAACACACAGAGTGAGAATCTTACATACTTTGTTACATACATTGGGTTCTTACCTGGTGTAGTAAAGTATTGTGAAATAATGATTAATGAATAAATAAATACATATAACTTGAACCACCACATTTTACTTTGATCCCCCTTTTATTATAGAACAAAAATGTCACAATGTGAGCTTGTTTGAATTTGATTTGAATATTTGTTGATTTTATTTTCTGTTCCTTTGACTGGTCATGTGATATGGATTTCTCCTTGTAACAAAGAGCAGCTGCACATTTCATTGGATAAATCGTGTTTTCTATTTAGAATAATGTAATCATCCAGGTTATTTTTCTATTTCATTCATTACTTTTTAGTGTATTCTATTTTCCCGTGTATATTTATTATTTACATTATGTTCTTTTGTATAATTTGCCTTCTGGTCTTGAGCATTTGTAGTGAAGGTGCAGCAGTCACTTTTATGTGTATCTAGTGTCACTGCTTTACATAATATGCTGTAACGCGTGAGGTGGGGGAGGTTAGGAGAAGTCGGGGACGTTGGCAGTAACGAGGCCTAAATGTTTTGTTGCTCTAAATGTCTTTAGACTATTGTCCAAATCTACAGATAGATATTTTCTTTTTTCCTGTTATCGGCCATAAGAGGGAGTCTCATTGCTCCAAATGATGCAGTGGATCAATAAATATAATTGCTGATGATTATATGTTTACATAAATGTATATTTTTCTTGTATAGCAGTGTACTTCACATGGTAATTAATTTATGGAAAAATGTTCAGCTTCAAAATATCAACGGTATTTAAAAATCTGAATCGGACACGTGACAGACTTTGTAAGAAGAAATGTCAGCATTTGTTATGTTAGTATTTTTGTGTTAAATGACTTGTTAATGTTCAGGAAATTAATATTGATAGACAATTTAAATAGTTACCCAGCCCTCTGCTGAACGGACAAAAGCATTTGTCATCCATTATTTCATTTACCATGTATTAGTATTCATTGGTGACTGATTAACTAGTGTGCCAAATTATGTTCTTATCTTTTGCCTCTTGCCATTTGACTCAGAGTTTGAGTGGAACATGCTGTTTATACTTCACACTATATATATATATAAATATATATAATTACTACACAATTGCCAGATGCATAACCATGAAAGATTAATTATGTACTAGGACTAAAGATGTAAAAATAACTGAATAACAATTATTTTTGTATTGTCAAAAGCTCATAAAGAGAAGCTCATATAGAATTACAAGCTCGTTTTCTTTAATGTATCCTTGTGTTACAGCCACAGCTTAAGATACGGCGGGAACTACATAGACCAGGGCTATTCAATTTCTTCAACTTCACTTCCAGATTTTTCGGCGGGCCAAGGACTCTGGGTCGCACAAAATATCCCCAGCATTATTTTAATAAATTAGTATTAGTATTAGATTTTTGTGAGAAATAACAAACAAAATGTCAACATGGCCAGCTAAATGGCCCATCCAGTACTGAACCAGAATAAACTAGGACTAGACTAGTACCAACCAGGTCTGAACCAATCAAAACGGGTTTAAAGCAGAAAAACGAGGACTAAACCAAAACCAAACTA
Organism: Eucyclogobius newberryi; assembly: GCF_026437365.1. Classification (NCBI taxonomy): domain Eukaryota; kingdom Metazoa; phylum Chordata; class Actinopteri; order Gobiiformes; family Gobiidae; genus Eucyclogobius; species Eucyclogobius newberryi. The sequence goes on from NW_027316056.1 coordinate 15,035,048, forward strand.
GTGCTAACCCAGAATTAAACCAGTCATTTTTGTTTTTATATTTGAAAGATTAAATTGCTTGGCGGGCCTGATTTGGTCCCCGGGCCTCAAGTTGAATAGCCTTGACATGGACCATGATCCTTTGCTCCATTTCAGCACAAACAACATTTTGTTCTTTTCTTGTCTTTGAAATACAGCAGTAATTATATTTTTCGAAAGGTTTGTCGATGGAGAAAGCTACTGCACTGTTAGCCTCTTCAAAATAGTGAATATCGTACAGAGATCTGGATATTGTTACATCCTAATGATGACTTAAATGTTCTGAAAACATTACAAATTATGATAAATGATAATAAATCACACCGTAGCAATTTTCTCAATCTTGGTCTAAATTTCATTGCAATATAAGCATTTGCAGCACATTTACTCATTTGTGTCTCGCATCAAGCCGCCGTGTGTGATTGTAGTTCATGGAATGAATTGTTTTCCTGTTGCGACCAGTGCTTCCTGTAACAGCAGATTTCCTGTTGGCCGAGACCAAGGGGGAGATTTTAAAATAAATTTGGGATTACAAATTCCCGAGCAAACACAATGTATACCGGTACTTTTAATAATGAGCAAAGATGAATTGAAATGTGTCTTATGAAAACGCTCAAATGCCTTTGTCTTTGTACGCGCTTTTTCTCTGATGTCGTGTTTTCCTGCAGGGCCTTGGTGCTCGGAGGGCGCGGTGCTCTTGGCAGATGCTCAGCTCGTGAGTGATGAGCTCCGTGGTGCTGGTGGAGTCTGGAGGGACTGTGGTGGAGTACGTGACCGCAGAAGAAGACCCTCAGCAGGTGTTTACCCGCTCCCACCACACACGACCTTTAGGCCCCTACAATTCTGGAACACACGGCTGATTGCGTCTTTATTCCTCCCCCTAACAAGGTCTTTAATGAAGATTAGATTTAGTTCATTATATCAGGATAGTACATGAACTGAAATGTTTAAGAAAAGGCTGAAATGGGAACAAATTGAAAATCATTGTGCCTTTTGTAACTCAAATATGTGAATAATACACTACATGAAATGCCACCATGTACGATTCATTAATGGGATAGCTGGTCAAATTAATGTTTTGAACAGAAAGTTAAGTGGTTGAGACTCTTTAAGGGGAAAATTGGCAGTTATAGCCCATGTTTCTTCTTGTGGTTTGTGCAGGATGGAGAATGTGAGGTGGAGATCGAGCTGGAGGAGGAAGAGGGGGCGTGCGAGGATGAGGACAACTACCCAGAAGTCATTGTGGTGGAGGACGATCCTGGGGTGGGGGGCCTGGCACAGTCCGGTCAGCTCTACGTGTGCGATGGACAGACCTACATGATCCAGGAGGTGTCGGAGGAGCAGTTTGTGCAGCCACAAGAAGAGACGGGTGAGACGCAACATATTTGGTTATTACTATTATTTAGTGGTCTTGTACTTTGGATTACACTTGTACTAGTATTGGGCAAATAAACACGGCTCTTTTAAGTAATAAAAAACATTCAAATACTAACTGGGGTTTAAACGGGCATACCCAATTTCAAAGCTCAAAAGATTAAAGCTTCAAAGTATATTTCAAAGTATAACCGTTTCACTCCAGCTCTTACCACCCATAGGATTTACATTGCCAACCGCCATAAAACAACAGCAACAACAACAACAACAACAACAACAGGATTTACATTAGGGCTGAACAATTTAGGAAATGTATCTAAGATAAGATACGCCTTTTATTTGTCTCGCAAAGGGGAAATTACAGTGTTGCAACTCAAAGTAGATACAGAAGTAAATAATAAAGAACTTGTAAAAAAAACTTTAAAAAACACTCTTAATAGAAAAGCTCTTCTAATTACCATATTTCTGACATTGTGATAAGGATATTACAATTCACTTTTAATTAGGGATGCAACGATATTTAATATAATATAGAATCGTTCGATATGGGCGCTGTCCTGAAGTGAGCGTTTCCCCAGAGACTTACAGCTGCCATATTTAAACAGAAATGGGTTTTATACTCAGAAATGTAGTTGTAATATAGAGTTGTGTGTGTTAAGAGACTGTGGGAGGAGCTTCTGTCTGTGGCTGCTGCTGATGACGAGTGAGAGCAACACACACAGGAGGAAAAGACATAAGATTAAGAAGGAAATCATGAAATGCACAAAATGGAAAGGTTTGAAAGTGTATTTCTCTAGCAGTCCATAATAAGTACATTTTAAATTGTTCCACAGGTTAAAGAGCTGTAAATCACTCATGATTCATCCGTCTCGCTGCTGTTTATTGAAATGTTATCTTTCAAGTTAATATCACAGGTGTTTGATATTTATTATATTTAACTAAATCAAATGGATATCATGACCCATGTGTCAAGATGCGTTTTGAATCGTAACAAAAGTGTGTTGCATCTCTAGTTTTATTGTAGATTTCTATTCAGAGTTCCTATTTTCAACATATTCAAGATTCATTAACTTTTGTGAGAAAGGCTAATTTGAACTTCTAAACCAAGACAAGAATCTCACGGTTTTAAACAGGATAGTTTGTTGTTTGCAGTAATTATGATTGTGTAATTGTGACCATTAAAATTGCAATTTTGATTTGATAGCGATATATCCAGCAACCCGTGTGTGTGTGTGTGTGTGTGTGTGTGTGTGTGTGTGTGTGTGTGTGTGTGTGTGTGTGTGTGTGTGTGTGTGTGTGTGTGTGTGTGTGTGTGTGTGTGTGTGTGTGTGTGTGTGTGTGTGTGTGTGTGTGTGTGTGTGTGTGTGTGTGTGTGTGTGTGTGTGTGTGTGTGTGTGTGTGTGTGTGTGTGTGTGTGTGTGTGTGTGTGTGTGTGTGTGTGTGTGTGTGTGTGTGTGTGTGTGTGTGTGTGTGTGTGTGTGTGTGTGTGTGTGTGAGAGAGTGAGAGAGTGTGTGTGAGAGTGTGAGAGTGTGTGTGTGTGTGTGTGTGTGAGTGTGAGTGTGAGTGTGTGTGTTAGTTTATGGGGCAAAACAAACTTTGGGGTACTCAAGCTAACAAAATCTGTTTTTTTTATTAGGAAAGCAATTTGTCTTCTTAACTATATTATAAACTTTAGATTTGGATCAATCATATAAACAATTGCGGACTCTCTTAGCCAGGGGTGTCCAAACTTTCTTCTCTGAGGGCCGCATTATGATGGCAGGAAAAAAATAGTCTGAGGGCTGCACTTTGAAATCCTTACAGAGCTGAGCCACTACATGACAAGGAAGTGAATCAATCAAAATATCACATGTAGTTTTGATGAGCCACCACATTTTTAGGTGGAACATTAATTTTAGGTCTATACAACATAAACATTTTGTTGTTGAGGTTATGATGGCAGGAAAAAAAATAGTCTGAGGGCCGCATTTGGCCCCCGGACCATAGTTTACACACCCATGCTCTGAGCACATACTGCCCCCTCGTGGCTAGTTTCTGAATCTCGATTACAGATGGATTCAGTGGCTTTATCGGCCTCTAATCGTGGATTAATCTCCTAATTATGACATTCGTCTAGTCTGGGCTGCGTTTGGTTAGAAATAGAAGCACAAAGGCAAATAGTTTGAATATACATCCATTACATGTTTATAATAATGTTAGAAATGACTTGTTACGGCATCTGGTTATAGTTAAAATGCATCTTACGTTCTGCGTGCTTTTACACTGTCTATATTCTCAATAACTGGAAAGCGTTTCTTTAGGTTCATCACCCTCGTTTCACCAAAAAGTGAAAAGCGTGAGCGTGCATTGTTACGCAATTGGAGTTCTGTGCACGTAACCCTCACAGAAGGAGGGTTACTTCCTGTGTCGGCGGCGGAGGGATAGCCGTGTCTCTCCGTGACGCGGCTCGCCGAAGTCACTGGAGATTCCCATTAGCGGCGGAGGGATACGCGCTCGTAGCTTTCCCATACAATTCAGTGAGAAGTCAATGTGAATCTGCAGCACGGGAGAAACATGGCGACTTCACAGTATGAGGGGCACGCGAATCAACTCGATCTACTCATCAGAGCCGGTAATGTAGCGCAACAGATTAAAATGCAGCGCGTGCGGATTAATATTGAAGCGCTGCGTGTTTTTGTAAGTCTCCGCTGTGCCGCTCCGCTCCGCACCGTAGAGAAGCAATGGAGGGCAATCAGGAAGTGATCACCTTGGGTAGCAACCTGCATGGTGTTGCTAGACCGTTTTTAAAAAATCTTGTTTGTTTTAGTAGACGGAAAAAGCAATAAATGCAATTGAATTTGATTGCGAAATGTATGTAGCCTTCAGCGGACGGACTTTTGCATGTTGTTAGACCAGATTTATTGTGCAGCGTGGCCCATGCGGAATAACGGGCTCTGCAAAACCAGGAAGTGCGAGGATGTTGTCTTTCCTGCGTCTTTGCCACGCTGTCTGGGGTCGGAAGGACATGTGGGGTTATTTTAACTGCGATTCAAGCAAAACGATGCATACATAATGTTAAATTGGTCGAGGCTGCTCGGCGTTGGTGTAGCGCTTGTGTAAAAAGAAAAAGTACGGAAGCTGTTGATTACATGTACATAATTAAATATCATGAAATATTAGTGGTGATTATATTAATTATATTTAAACATTCTAGATTTGACGTTAATGGTTTAAACTTGGACGCTTGATTTAGATTTGTTGTATTTATCCAATATCACTTCCGCTCTACTGTTGTGCTCCCTTTCCTACAGCGTGGGCCTCGGCACACTGCCTTTCTTCATTTAAATACGTCGACTATTTCATTAAATAAACACTAGATTTCCACTCGTTTCACAAATTCTTACAACTTTGACCGATTTGCACACATATTTGTTGTATTGCGTCAATTGTACGTGCTTTAAATTGCTATTTTAAAGGTAATTGTGTCTCTTTTCTATGGCGGAAGCATTGTTACCGTGCGAAGGCGGGTTAAAGCTTTGATTGACGGCTACGTTTGTCCAATTGGCTCATGGCGCAGTTTGACGTAGTCTTCTGTCCAATCGTATCCCAGGCGGGGCGGGTTCACAGACTCTGAAGCAGCTAATCAGAGGCTAGGGGGGTGTTGATTGACAGGAAGACTGGTGCGATACTTCGAAGAGAACTGGAGGGAAAAAGATCGAGTGTAAACACGGAAGTCATCAGCGGCTGCACTACTTTCTGTCGGACTCGCTGCTATTCTTGGCCCCGCTACACTTTTTTTTTACATTAATACAACTTGAATAACCCTTATAAAAAGATAAACGTATCAAATGTGGGACGAATTAGTCAAAATATGCTTATTTTCACTGCATTATTACCCAAAATTATAATGCTGTTGGCTGGGGTACTCCTTTGTGTGAATGCCTTCTTTCATTGAACCTGTTTTTTTTTCCCCTAAGAGCAGGACCCTCGGTGTAAATATTGGTGTAGCCCTATTGTACACGTTTGTTGTCCCCCACTTGCTGTCCCTTTTTTTTTTTTTCCTCTCTTACAATCTAAAGATAGACCTTTACGTGCCTCTGCCTGTTGCCTCAGTGCCATATCCAAACATGGGCCGAGCGGGGTGGCACTCACGCTCAAGTTTCCCACTGGTGACTGACGGCGACAGCAGGTTCTCTTCTCGGGGAACCCTTTGGCTCTGCACTTTTTGTTTAAGCCGAGCCAGTGTTTCCAACATTGTTTTTCTACCAGAAGCAATTTATATTTGAATCATTATATTAATAACATTTTTGAGCATAATGTCACAGAAACTAAAGTTCTTGATCCACAAGCAGAATTACACAGACGGTCACACACTTATTACAGTAATTATAATAATTACAGTATATCAAAGGGCAAAAAAAAAAAAAAAACACTGCTGAAGGCACTGCTTATAGATTCAATTTAGTAAATAAAGTACCATCAATAAAACCACAAGCAAAGTATAATTTTGGTTACCAATTTTTTTTTTTGTTCAGCTGATTTCTAGACTCTGGAGGGCCACCATAGAATCAGAAAAAAATTGTAGTGACATTGTCGGTGAACAATACACAAACTGGTAACTTGCTTCGAAACCACGGTGCAACATAAAATGAATAGTATTATTGTTATTAAAGAAACTGTCCAGAGTCCTGGAGACGTACACGCTCTCCAGTGATGGAAGTCTGCGGCCGATCACCTCAGCACAGGCACAATGCGCTGTAGTCTGTTTGTCCCTGGGGTCTTCATCATGTAATAAATAAATTATGCTCACACATCTGACAAGAATGTGTATTATTTACTATTGTGTGATATGTAATTACTGACAATGTCATGATTACTTGGCAAAGCAACGATCACAGAAATCTGTGTTCTCAGTTTGAGGCTAGATAAACTTTGTTAATTGGCAAAGTATTGTAGTCAGTGTTTTTTTTATTTTGACCCCATAGGCTTTTATTAGACAGGATAGCTCAGTGTGAAATGGGGATGAGAGTGAAGGAGGACATGCAGTAAATTGTCGGGTTGGTGCATTTTTCATTCAGTTCTTCAAGATGCATCACTTTACTTTTGAATAATTGTGTTTATTATTCAATATGTAAAATCATTATTCCCTCCCCTAATATTGTCACGCAAGACAGTGGATCTATCAAAATAACTTTTCCATGACATTTCCACAATGGGAAGAGACAACTGAAAGCTCAATCACCTAGAACTGATTTAATACTGTTACACCAACAACTACAACCAACAGGTGGTGGTCTTGTCACGCGTCTGACAAAAACACAATAGAAATCATAATTTAAGCCATTTCCCATGAGGCTCAATGTACTTTGTTAAAATCTAATATTGTTTACATGTTTGTCTATCACATGTTAATCTGTCTGACCCAGAGAGTTGACTGATTTGTTCCTTTCCAGTGGAGGCGTCTGTCCACGGCACCAGTATCCACTGCTCAGACAAAACCATCGAGGCGGCAGAGGCTCTGCTGCACATGGACTCTCCCTCCAGCCTCAGGGAGGATCGCAGTCCAGGTAATGTGAAAAACACACCAGATTAGTTTGTATAAACATGTTGTAAATCTTAAGATTAAATGGAATCTACATAATTATACATCATGTTGGACCCTTTTGTGTTCAATAATTAAGGAGGCAGCTTTTTAAACAAGGATTTAAAAAATATGTATACCCAGATAATTGACACTGAAATTAGTATCAATTCTAAAGCTGATATTGACAGTGAAATAACGACTTAAAAAGGAATAAGATAAGATAAGATAGACCTGTCCTGAATTAGAATTGTGAGACATTTAAGACCCTTAACCTACATCTGTGTTAATAATGACATTCAATTTATTAGTTTTTTTTAATGGTCATTTTAGTGTCGAAATACTGACTTTGATCATATTTTAACTACCGAATATTTAGTATTTAAGTATTGCTCAATGAAATTGTTAATATAATTGTGTCTGCAGGGTTTCATTATTATTTGTTTCAGACAATAAATAAAACATATAAACTTTTATTGAGAAGTCAAAATCTGACGTGTTGTTTTTATTCTTTTATTGCAGATTTCCTTCACGCCGCCATGCGCCCGGACATGTACGCCGAGACAGAAGTGGAGATCTCGACCGAGGATTGCTGCGATGACGAGGACGAGGACGAGGACATGGTCACTTTGATGGAGGAGCCTGAGCCGGACCACGAGCCAATCAGGAAGAAGAGAGGTAGAGATGATATAATGCATGTTCAAAAGCTGCTCTCCGGCACACACTGTTCTTAAGTGAAACGTTTGCCCTGCAATTTTCACTCTTTTCTGTGTAAAAACGTTGACAAATTCATAAATAGAAGTTTTGTACTCCATCTAGTGGTGACACCAGGGAACTGATTTTTTTGCTATGCTTCTAATAAAGTAAATTAACATTTTCTCTTTTTGTAGTTGGACGAAAGCCAAAGCAGTTTTCACCCGATTCCCCCGACCTCGGCATCAAGAAGAAATCCCGAGAGGGCCGAGGTATTCAGCCATTACAATTCCAAATGTGCTTCTCTGTTTTCTCTGTCCGAAAGCTTAACTTGTCGACGTCCGACAGGAACCACCACTTACCTCTGGGAGTTTTTACTGGACCTGCTCCAGGACAGAAACACGTGTCCCAGATACATCAAGTGGACGCAGAGGGAGAAGGGCATCTTCAAACTGGTGGACTCTAAAGCCGTGTCCAGACTTTGGGGCAAACACAAGAACAAGCCCGACATGAACTATGAGACCATGGGCCGAGCGCTGCGGTGAGATGAAACTGAACTATATTACCATTATTCAGCAGTTTTACACCATCGTTTAGTCCTTCATTTTGGACTTTTTAATCAAGTTTTGTGTAAGTAAGTAAAATGTGCAGATATATTGTAAAAGTGGCCCCTGAGGTCAAAATGAGACCGCTCTTTGCTGTCTGTATCAAATCCCAAACCGTTTCATCGTCCGAGAACCAGGAACGGATGCTAATTGTTGTTAGCACTAAAACTCTGTTGCGGTCTCTTGAAAGTCATGGACATGTATAAACTCGGCTCAGTGAATAATTATCAGGAAGCTCAGAGTTTTAGGAAAGGATTCAGTTTTGTTCCTTCTCTTTTATTACACATTAAATGGGCTGTACCATCTAATGTACTATGTAAATTAAAGAAAAGGATATTATGCAATTGGGCTTATGAAACTGAACTCTCTGAATGTATAATTGCCTTCACTACTTGAGAGGCAGACGCATTTTAAAAACATGGTTAACCTTTGGCTAAATGACATAACTTATAATGTTTTGTTGTTTGCAGATATTATTACCAGCGAGGAATTCTTGCCAAAGTGGAGGGGCAGCGCTTGGTTTATCAATTCAAGGAAATGCCCAAAAACATTGTGATTATCGACGACAACAAGGCGGACATGACGGAGGATCTGATCCGGTCCAAGTCGGCGGTGTCGTACGAGCGCGTGCCGCCTCCGCCGAACCTCCTGCTGAAGAGCGACCCCCAGACACCGACCAAACCCAACATCCTGAGAGGCAGCAGGTCCAGCATCACCGTCACCGCCGTCAACAAGCCAGCAGGGGGCAGCGCTCCCGTCACGCCCGCCCTTCAAACGGGAGTCACGGCGGATTCCAGCAAAACGCCACAGTCTCACGCCGCCATCATCAACACCGCCACAGGCCCCAGGTCAGTGTGGGCAATGAAAACCACCAATCAGCGAGTTTAAAGACTTTTACTGTAGTTTGTATTCTTTGCGTGTTTCATTGGAGATTATAAAAGGTGCTTAACATTTTTGTTTAAGGCAAAATTCAGATTTCTTGGTTCTTTCCTCAATAGTTTCTCATTTTGTCTGCAGATATATCACATACTTGACCACAAATTATACTTTTTGTGAAGCTCAAACCCAATTTTGAGGTTAGAAAGTGTAATTTCCTTTCCTTTCCTTGTAATAGAAAAGCAAACTAACTTGACTTTTCTACCTTTCAATTCAAAATACTTAAATTCATGAGCGTTGATCAGTGGAGCTGGGCAGTGTTTTTAAATTTAGATACAATTGTCCATGTTGTTTTGAAGATACGCAAAATGTTATAGAGCTGATAAAAAAAAAATGTCATGTAAACTTCCCACTTAGTGATAAATCTGAGACATTTCACATTTGTCTGATGATGAAACCACAACTAACACATTTAAAGACTCGTTTGAACACACTTACTGTCTATATCGTCTCTTAATGAATATTGTGACGGTCGACTTCACTTTTCCTCCAGTCACTTCTGATTTCCAGTGTTTCTTTACGTTCTGATGACGGAGCATTTAAGGTTCTGTAAAGCGTGTTTTAAAGCTCATCGTTTGTGGTTTCAGGGCGGTGAGGGTGGCCATGCAGGTCCCACTGATGATGACGACGTCTCTGGGACAGAAGATCTCCCCTGTGGGGACAAGCGCCGGACACACCACGCTCCTCACAAACTCCGCCCCCATCAACGCCATGTCCAACGCCAACTCACAACAGAAGGTATCTGCATCGTAGGATTTTGTTTCATGCTTTTATACCATAGTCATACTCTGGCTGCGGAGTCTTTAAAGATTTAAAACATTATTACATTTGATGGGGCCAAATAATACAAGTATTACATTTCAAGTGTAATATTCTTGGTCCTTGATTTAGTCGTAGTCATATTGTTTTGTCAGAATGTTTTCATGTTTTATGATTTAAATATAAGTTAAATGTGTGTCTTGGATTTGCTATTACAATGGATTATTATAGACTAGACTTCATGATTTTGCGTTAACATATTTAGAAAAAACTAATATTTGCATAAAATATCCCGTGACTATTTTAATTGGTATTAAGTTTATATTATAATATATAGTGTCTTTATCAATGCATATATTTTGTACCCAACACACACTTTCAGTATTAGTGTTTCTTTTTAAATTTAAACAATGTTATTTTGCCTGACATTACATTTTACCTTAGCGACAAAACATGAGTGATTTTTGCAAATGGAATGTAATTATTATGTGATCTTAAACTAGTCCTGATATAGATCGAGAAAGGCAAGATCCTCCTAAAACCTACATAAAAATGAGAAAAGTCTTAAATGTCTCTAAAGCTGAAGCTGATTTTTGGAGCTAAAATTGTCCCAAATGCTGCAGGTGGTGATCCAGACTCTGCCGACGATGGTTCCGGCCACAGCTGAAAACGGAGACAAAATCACGGTCCAACTGGCCAAGATCATCACGATCCCGGCGCACCAGTTGGCCCAGTGCCAGCTCCAGACCTCGGGGTCCAAACACGGCGTGGGCTCCACAGCGGGGAGCATCAGCCTGATGGGCAGCCCCCTCACGGTGCGCACTCTGGCCCCCGTGAACATGGGCCCGGGAGCGCAGGTGATGCGGCTCACGGTCCCTCAGCAGCAGCAGACCGTGGTGGTGTCGCAGGGCGGGGGCGGAGCCGGCGTCGTCACGTTATCCGCAGCCAATCAGCCGCAAGTGATCAGCGGCGTCCTGAACAGCTCCGAGCTGCTCATCGGAGGAGCAGGAGTCACTCTGGAGAAGGTGAAAGTGGAAGCGCTGCCCGTGTCCATCGGGGTTCAAACGAGTCCCAGAAAAGTCCACGCCGCGGCGTCTGAGGCGGTGAGCGCGGAGGTGTCCAAAACAGAGGAGCCTGAGTGTTGAGGCCGTTCTTTCCGCTGTGTCTCGGAGCAGAGCTTAGTTTGTACAGAAGTCATTTTTACTCTCGTTATAACCAGCAGCAGTTTGAGACTTTTACACTTCCCCTTCTGCTGCGCAAGACGTTTGTCGACCTCAACCCTTGAAGCAGCTTCTGTACAGTCCAGACTGTAGCGTTTAACACAGACTCTCGGTGAAACTAAAGGGACCAACACTAATCACGACAAAGGAAACTGACTTTGGAGAAATGCGCTCACCCTTTCGACAACACTACACATTCAGGCAAACTATTACAACCAAAATGTGACGTGGATGTAATGACGCTTTGGTGGAGGGCACGTTTCAAATGTTGACTTGTGGATGATGAAACCAGCATCACTTTTCTGTCATCACTGTGCAGAAGTGCAGCTGGAGCTCTGAGGGAGACGTCGATCATGGTGTAAATATGACGTATATTTACAGAGCACGTACACAGCAGTAGGTTACATTTGAACTCTTTTGTTTAATGTATACTTTGAACCGTAAGATTAACTTTTTATTCTTTTCATATTTTGAACCAAGCACAGTATTACCTAAACTAATGGAGCTAATACATGTATTTTAGTCTCTTCATGCTGTTGATCATTAGTAACAGCAGCTATGTGTAGGTCAGAAACCAGGTTATTGGCACTTTAACTCTGAGTTGACTCGTCAAATTTATCTTGGTATTTTTTATTTTGTTTTCCCAGTGGACGCTGCAGCTACTTTTGTGAATGCATTAAAAAGGCCAGTGCATGTCACGATTTCTGCTGTAAATGAGCTCACGATCGAATATCGGACGTTTTCAAAGGGTCAAATGCTGAAATGCTCTTGCCATTTCAGCCCAGATATTTCAGTTTTTACCGAGGGAAGAGATTTGTGTTCAGACTGAACTGTATATTCAACATTTGAAGTATATTCTATTTTGTTGTACTTTGTTTCAAAGTGTATTAAAGTAGATTTTACTGAAACATGATTCAGAGTTGTCGTTTTGTAATGAGGAATATGGTAGAGATGAGTAGAAATGTCTCCAATGTCAGTTTTCAGGAACACAACCATCTGAAGACAGAATTATTCTTTTGAACAAATCCTTTATCAAGGATTAATTTATAGAGCATGATTTACAAAAACACTTGTGCAAATTGTCAACACATTACAGTCTGTGCCTTTTATTTTGAACCACACTTCTGGTGCAAAAATGCATTTTGTTTTGTCGAGCGGGACTACTCTGACTACCCTTTCTCACAATGTTATTTCTTGTGGTAAAAAAGGTCAAAGGTCAAGTCTGATTCAACCAGAACAAAATTTCATGATCTCAAACCAGGCTTTTCATTTGAGAAAAGCTTAACTCTGAGCAGCCTCGTGGAGCACAAAAAGGTTTGTACCACCAGTAATGTCAGTTTGAGGGTCCCCTATTGCTTTCTCCGGAATGTTTCACAGTAGGGCATTAGACGTAGCAATCTCCATGAAAACAAGCAAGCGGCGACACCAGGCCAAGTTTCAGCTCGGAATAAGAAAAGACCAATCGGAGGTGGGCAGTATGCAGTTACATTTACTTGAGTAACATGTCTGTCGTCCAGGAGTGTTACATTGTAGAAAAAGGTTCAGTTGTCATCTGGACTCGGTGTTGGATGAAAGTCAAAACTTCTTGTTTTTTCTAAAACTGAGTCCAGATGATAACTGAACCTTTTTCTACAATTTACTTTAACTTATTACAGTACTTTTCACATGGAATATTTTCACTTGAGTAATATTTAGTTTGAAGTAATGGTACTCTTGTAGTTTTACACAGTGGGAAGAAAAAAACAAGTGATAAGAGCTCTGACGATATGAAAGGATTTTTCTTTCAATTGTGACTCCTAAAAAAAAAAAAGCTGTCATAATTTTTTAGATCTAATTTTTTTCCCTTTGTTTATACTAACTTCAAATTATAAATCAGCTCTTACGTCCTCCAGTTACTCTGACTTGAGTATTTGTTTCCAGTAGTCCTTTGTACTACTGGAAACACTTTGTTTTTTTCTTCCACCACTTTTATTTTGTAGTAAAGTTTCTCTTACTTGAACACAATTTTTGGCTGCTCTACCACTTCTAAAATGTCATACTGTGGAACATTCCTCGCAAACCTATAACATCACCATGGCGACGAGCACGTTGCGGACCCTCTACCAGAAAGGTTGCCTCGTGCACCTTTAAGGACAGAAAGTCCTCGCTCTGAAAACACGTTTGAGACGATTCTCTGACGCTGCATTCAGGCCACGTCACTGCTCCGTTTCCTTGAAGCTAAAGTCACAAACCAAAGAGAGGTGATCTGACGGATAGTTGAAGGACGGAAGCCTGTTGGGGCCAATCTGCTCCTCGGTGGGCAAGTCCAGAACCGCCTCTACCCGGAGCGAGTCTTTGGTGTACCAGATGTAGTCCAGCGTGCTGCAACACTCGCCGCTCGGCCTGATCTTCCACGTGGTGTACTGCGGCTCCGATGTTCCGTCCTGGCTCAGTTTTTTGTAGGCGGAGTCCAAACCGAGCGGCGAATCGTTGAAGCGTCGGTACACTTCCTCCGACGGGACGGCGTTGAAGTCTCCGCACACGAGCAGCGTAACGTCCTGGGCCTGGCTCGGGTCGGTGCCATGTCTCTGCACCAGGCTCTGGAGGTGTCGGAGGAGGTCTGAACCCTGAGCGCTGCGCAGCCACTCCCAACCGGCCCGGGCCTTCAGGTGCGTCGCGGCAACGCACACGCACCTGTTGTTACGACGACTGCGCAGCATGGTCACCACGGCAACCTGGCACAGGAAGAAAATGACAGTTTCAGTTTCTGCTTCCTGTTTGTAGGTGATATTTAGGTGAGGACTTTTAAACATTTGAGATATCATATTTTGTTAACTGCTGAAACCCCTGAATAGAGGGGGAAAAACAAATAAAAACACTTTGAAAAGCCTTTGTGACATGACCTGTTATTATAGGAGTTCAGTTGCAGTTTTTTTTTCTTTTTGATTCCAACTTACAAATACTATTAGTCACAGTATATTTGAGGAGATTTGCTCAAAAAGGGATAGAATAATACTTTTATTGCACTAAAATATATTCGACTTTTGAAAAAAAAAACGCAAGAAAAAGAGTACATCGTAAACCTTGGACTCTTCTAGGGCGAGTATTGCCTTGTACCTCACCATACAAATATATATATACAAATATATACACACATATACATACATATATATATATATATATACACATATACACACACACACACTATATACATACTATCTGTATATAGTGTGTGTGTATACATACATACACACACTATATACATACTATCTGTATATAGTGTGTGTGTGTACACACACACACACACACACACACACACACACAATCTATATACACACTATATACATACACTATATACATACATACACACACACACACACACACACACATCCATCCATCCATCCATCTTCTGCCGCTTTATCCGGGGCCGGGTCGCGGGGGCAGCAGTCTGAGCAGGGACTCCCAGACTTCCTTCTCCCCAGACACTTCCTCTAACTCCTCCGGGGGGATCCCGAGGCGTTCCCAGGCCAGCCGAGAGACATAGTCTCTCCAGCGTGTCCTGGGTCTTCCCCGGGGCCTCTTCCCGGTGGGACATGCCTGAAACACCTCCCGAGGGAGGCGCCCAGGAGGCATCCGGAACAGATGCCCGAGCCACCTCAGCTGGCTCCTCTCGACGTGGAGGAGCAGCGGCTCTACTCCGAGCTCCCCCCGTGTGGCCGAGCTCCTCACCTTATCTCTAAGGGAGCGCCCAGCCACCCGGCGGAGGCAACTCATTTCGACCGCTTGTATCCGCGATCTTGTTCTTTCGGTCACTACCCAAAGCTCATGACCATAGGTGAGGGTAGGAACGTAGACCGACCGGTAAATAGAGAGCTTTGCCTTTCGGCTCAGCTCCCTCTTTACCACAACGGTCCGATGCAGCGACTGCATCACTGCAGCCGCTGCACCGATCCGCCTGTCGATCTCACGCTCCATCCTTCCCTCACTCGTGAACAAGACCCCGAGATACTTGAACTCCTCCACTTGGGGCAAGGACACCCCACCCACCTGGAGAGGGCAAGCCACCTTTTTCCGGTCGAGAACCATGGCCTCGGATTTGGAGGTGCTGATTCTCATCCCAGCCGCTTCACACTCGGCTGCAAACCGTCCCAGTGCATGTTGCAGGTCCGGGTTTGATGGAGCCATCAGGACAACATCGTCTGCAAACAGCAGAGATGAGATCCTGTGGTCCCCAAACCGGACCCCCTCCGACCCCTGACTGCGCCTAGAAATTCTGTCCATAAAAATTATGAACAGAACCGGTGACACAGGGCAGCCCTGGCGGAGTCCAACATGCACTGGGAACAGGTCTGACTTACTGCCGGCAATGCGAACACAGCTCCTGCTCCGGTCATACAGGGACCGGACAGCCCTGAGCAAAGGGCCCCGGACCCCGTACTCCCGGAGCACCCCCCAAAGGACACCCCGAGGGACACGGTCAAAAGCCTTCTCCAGATCCACAAAGCACATGTGGACTGGTTGGGCAAACTCCCATGAACCCTCGAGCACCCGATGGAGGGTATAGAGCTGGTCCAGTGTTCCACGACCGGGACGAAAACCACTCTGCTCCTCCTGAATCCGAGGTTCGACTATCGGTCGGATTCTCCTCTCCAGTACCTTGGAATAGACCTTACCCGGGAGGCTGAGGAGTGTGATCCCTCTGTAGTTGGAACACACCCTCCGGTCCCCCTTCTTAAATAGAGGGACCACCACCCCGGTCTGCCAGTCCAGAGGCACGGTCCCCGAACGCCACGCGATGTTGCAGAGACGTGTCAACCAAGACAGTCCTACAACATCCAGATACTTTAGGTACTCAGGGCGGATCTCATCCACCCCCGGAGCCCTGCCACCGAGGAGTTTGCGAACAACCTCAGTGACTTCAGCTTGGGTGATGGATGAGCCAGCCTCCGAGTCCCCGGTCTCTACTTCCTCTTCAGAAGACGTGACTGAGGGATTAAGGAGATCCTCAAAGTATTCCTTCCACCGTCCGACGACATCCCCAGTCGAGGTCAGCAGGCCTCCACCCGCACCGTAAACGGTGTTTGTGAGACACTGCTTCCCCTTCCTGAGGCGCCGGACGGTTTGCCAGAATTTCTTTGGTGCCGACCGATAGTCCTCCTCCATGGCCTCCCCGAACTCCTCCCAGGCCCGGGTTTTTGCCTCTGCGACAGCACGAGCCGCAGCTCGCTTGGCCTGCCGATACCCGTCGATGACCTCCGGAGACCTACAAGCCAGAGTGGCCTGATAGGCCTCCTTCTTTAGTCTGACGGCATCCCTTACTTCCGGTGTCCACCACCGGGTTCGGGGGTTGCCGCCACGACAGGCACCGGAGACCTTGCGACCACAGCTCCGAGCAGCCGCATCAACAATGGAGGCGGAGAACATGGTCCACTCGGACTCAATGTCCCCAGCCTCCCCCGGGACATGGGAGAAGCTCTCCCGGAGGTGCGAGTTGAATACCCTACTGACAGAGGGCTCCACTAGACGTTCCCAACAGACCCTCACAATGCGCTTGGGTCTGCCAAGTCTGTCCGGCTTCCTCCTCCGCCAGCGGATCCAACTCACCACCAGGTGGTGATCGGTTGACAACTCTGCCCCTCTCTTCACCCGAGTGTCCAAGACACGCGGCCGGAGGTCTGATGACACGACAACTAAGTCGATCATTGACCTCCGGCCTAGGGTGTCCTGGTGCCACGTGCACTGATGGACACCCTTGTGCTTGAACATGGTGTTCGTTATGGACAATCCGTGGCTAGCACAGAAGTCCAATAACTGAACACCGCTCGGGTTCAGATCGGGGAAGCCGTTCTTCCCGATCACCCCTCTCCAGGTGTCACTGTCATTGCCCACGTGGGCGTTGAAGTCCCCCAGTAGAACAACGGAGTCCCCGGTCGGTGCACTGTCCAGTACCCCTCCCAAGGACTCCAAGAAGGCCGGGTACTCTGCACTGCTGTTCGGCCCGTAGGCCGCCACAACAGTGAGAGACCTGTCCCCCACCCGAAGGCGGAGGGACGCGACCCTCTCGTTCACCGGGGTAAACTCCAACACGTGGCGGCTGAGCTGAGGGGCTATCAGCAAGCCCACACCAGCCCGCCGCCTCTCCCCGCGGGCAACACCAGAGAAGTGGAGCGTCCAGCCCCTCTCGAGGAGATGGGTTCCAGAGCCCAAACTGTGCGTGGAGGTGAGGCCGACTATATCTAGTCGGTATCGCTCAACCTCCCGCACAAGCTCAGGCTCTTTCCCCCCCAGCGGGGTGACATTCCATGTCCCCAGAGTTAGTCTCTGTGTCCGGAGATCTGGTCGCCGAGGCCCCTGCCGTCGACTGCCGCCCAGATCTCTCTGCACCGGCCCCCTATGGATCCTCCTGCGGGTGGTGGGCCCACGGGAGGGCGGCCCCACGTCGCTCTTTCGGGCTGTGCCCGGCCGGGCCCCGTGGGGTAAGACCCGGCCACCAGGCGCTCGCCATGGAGCACCCATCCCAGGCCTGGCTCCAGGATGGGGCCCCGGTGACGCCGATCCGGGCGACGTGAACTGCCTTGATTGTGTCGTCGTCATAAGAGGCTTCTGAACCGATCTTTGTCTGACCCGTCACCTAGGACCTGTTTGCCTTGGGAGACCCTACCAGGGGCATGAAGCCCCCGACAACATAGCTCCCGGGATCATTCGGGCACTCAAACCCCTCCACCACGTTAAGGTGTCGGTTCAAGGAGCCGACACCTTAACACACACACACATATACTATGCACGCGCGCGCGCACACGCACACAATGATACGCGTCTTGATACATGGATATTCCTTAAAACATAGTTTTCATTAAGTAGAACAATAAATATACATGCATTGGAATTTCTTGTTCCTCAATACCAAAAAACTGCCGCCCTGTGATTAAGTCACATTTACAGCTCAGATTCAGCCTCGAGTCTGTAGGTTCAGAACTGTCGACCTCTGCAATTTATAATGACTTTACGTTGTTTATAAGTATCACAAAGAAGCACATCTGTATCGATAATCGTGTTGCCAAGACGTCCATCACGATAGAACATGATATCGATATATTGAGAGCAGCCATATCTTCTGCTATAATTATTGTGACAAAGAATGACAAACGATACGCTGAAGGCCCCTCCCCTTGCGGTCTGGACACTGATGATGGTTCAAATAAAGGTCTGAAAAGGTGAAAACTGATTAATTCTGGTGCTGCGGGTGCTGAACAGCAGAGTTTAAAACGTGTCGGTTGAGCGGTGACAGACGGAGCAGGTAGTTTAGGCCCAGAAGAGAAGCTCACGCAGGAACCTTTGCTACAGCTGCATTTACACAGCTCAATCACAGAAATAAAGAAAGTAGAAATCTTTGTTGCTTTGTGCCTTTTGTTTTTAGAAGCCTGTACAAGCCTGATGCATTGAGTATAAATAATACGACCAAGATACTGCTGACTGGGCATTCACCTGTGAAGTTTACACAACACTGAATTATGTTTGCCTCAAAACAGTCACGTTCAGACTCAAAATGTGCACGTGTCAAAGTCAAACTCATTCTAAGCCATGTTCATGAACACAACCATTTTAATAAAGTAGTCTTTCAGTGGCAAGGGATATAATTATATTGCAAGACTTCCCAACCCCCCCCGCAAAATGTATTAGCTGTATGTGGTACACAGGTGTAACTCTTTTATAATATATCATAGAAAAGGTTTCAAAGGCAGTCGTCACCGTTTTAGAAATCAAAACGTTTCAGAAGGAAATGGTTTGATCACTTTGATGAGTTAGATTTTATACATGCCTGAACTAAATTAGTCCAGCCCAAAAAGAGGAGTTAAACTGTAACTATAAGTCCTCCTTTGGGGCTGGACTAATTCACCTCACTAAAGTACATTTGCTAGCTGCTGATAAGGACTTTCATGAGCCACACATCAATGACGCAGACTGACCTGATTGGTGGGTATCCTCATCGCAGACAGACGAAGGTTCACGTTGTCGAGGAGCTCAAACTCGGCCTGATCGTAGAAAAGCGCGCAGCCGTCGGGTCCGTTGTTGCCCTCCACGTCCAAACAGGGCGACCAGGGCTTGGGGCAGAAGTGGCTGCAGTAGCCCAGGCCGGCGAGCACGGGCTGGAAGGTGTCGAAGTAGTGGTCTACCTCTTGTAGACACAGGATGTGAGGTCTGTGGGTCAAGATCTCCTCCAGGATCAAGTATTTCCTCTGGGACCAGCTCAGCGCCTCTAGTGGGCACTGTACGAAACTGTCCATGCCTTCACCCAGTGCTGCAGCAGACGAGAGAAAGGGATTAGAGACTGTTCTGGTGTTTTCATGGCGTTATTCAGGCTTTTAAAATGACTGTGTTCACCTGAGCTTTGGTTTAAGATAAGATAAGATAAGATAATCCTTTATTGTCCCACATGGGGAAATTCGTTTAACTAGTAGATTTCACTTTAAGAGAAATATACTTCACAACGCTTTACAATCTCCATAGTTTAAAGTTGAGCTGGAGTTCAGAATTCTATGATGAAATTTACTGTTTAACTGTCAGATTGCAGCTTTGTCGACCTGGTTTATAGTTCATATCGCTGTAGTTACTGAGCACACAGTTCAACGTCTCCTGTCAGCAGAAATAAACTTAAGTGAAACAATTTCCTAAAAAACTCCAAATATGTGATTGTTGTCAGGTTTTTAAGACATCAAATTAATATGACAAGTTTGTGGTGCCAATACCAAACAGATAATGAAGGTTCAACATTTGTGGATCATACGTTTGGATATTGTCGGTGTCAAAACCCTACAAAATGGTAAACGATTCAATCCAATCCATGTGTGAATTAAATTTGACATTTTTGCAAGGCAAGTAAGTAAATGCACTTAATTGAGGGAAAGAAATCGTAATCAAGCATCAAAATTATGCATCTGTAAATAGAAGCTACTGAGAGGGACAGCACGATTTGTCCGATCAGGCACCGTTTGCTCAAGAATCATGGGGAAACACATTTTGTGTCTTCTTGGTGCAATACCTGAGTGGGCGGGGCTAACTGTTCAAACTCATGGTTCAAAATTAGCTACAGGCCCTTTAAATATGAACAAATCACAGCACATCCCAAACACTGCAGACAGTCCCTCAATGCAGCTTCATGCTTGTCAAGCGTCTCTACCTTGTGCCAGTATATTCCACTGCATCACCCTGAAGTGGCCACTGGAGGCGCTGTCTCCATCTTTGTTAATGTGGATGAGTTTCCTGTGAAATCTGGGCGGTCTGTCGCGGAGAGCGTCTTCACACTGTCGCAGCAGCTCGTCGGGATCAGAGCTCCTCACCACGGCCCCTTTGTGCTCCTGCCACGGGCAAAGACGTGTTAGCATTTAGCTTAGTAGCATTTTAATAGCACAAGCGCATTTACCAGCCTCCACTCTATCAAAGAAGTGATGGTCCTGCAATAACATTATGGTTGATTGTGTGATAAGTAAATCATGCCAAAAGGAAAAGCCTATTTATTCACAGATTTCAGCTTCCTGTTTTAGGGATGCGCGATATATCAGTTCCAATATCGGTACCGGCGATTTCAGTACATTTTATTTGCAGATATTTTCTAAAATTCCTTCCTAGTTTGTCCTCAGTGCATCAGTCTTTTTAAACAGACAATGAGTAAACATTTAAATAAAAAAGGAATTTGGTTAAAAAGTATGGCAGTATATTTACACAATCGTGTAAATCGTTTTTTACAAAACTGAACATTTAATTTGTGAACTTTATTTCAACTTATAGTAACATAAATTTGTTGCCCTTGCTACGATTTAAAAATCTTTATATTGTTTCCGCAAATACTGATTATTGGCCTTAGTGGCTAAATAAATATTGGATATTGGTAACACAGAATATATCAAAAACACAGAATATTTTGTTATGAGTTGCTAATTTTTCATCACTGAAACCCATGAAAGTTGAAAATATAGTAATACAAAATTAAATCACTTAATTGTTAGTCTAATCCTTGTTGATTCCTGATTGAGTTGAACCTTGGTGGTGCGACTGACACTTAGCCCTGGTTTAGTTCTCATTTAATCCTGATTTCCTTTGGCGTAGAAGCACATGGTATTTATTATGTAATCTTCTGATTCTGCCACTTCCTTTACAGCGGTAAACCCCATCATGGCCAATACTCTAGTGTGTTTTTATGAATGAAGAAACTACATTTAACCGACACACAAATGAAGGGAAACCATGCAATTTCACTTGGGCTGTAGATTGATCAGTCGATGATCGGTCAATAGTGATTGATCCATTTTATTATTAGTCAATACATAATTGGATTGGGATTATACAGGATTTATATGGACAAGAGTGGAAAGGAGACGGCATGGAGAGAATCAGCTGGACATTTATTCTACCTTTTTTTACACAGAAATGTGCAATTTACAAGTAATTTTTTGTTTTGTTTTTGTTAGTGCACTTTGGCCCAAATAAATTGCTGAATCATAGAGACAGGTTTGCAATATTTTGCTAGTGCCACGCCTCCGTTTAGCACAGGGAAATTACATTTTGCAGGTTTTTGTGCAAACCCAGAGTAGATCCAGATTTGGAAAGGTGATATTTATGTGCCGATGCTATGGTTACACGTATACTGCTTCTCCGCTGGTGGTCACCTTGCAGAAGGCAGGGTCCAGGGCTGTGCTGCTCTGTGGCGCTGGCAGGGCCTGGGGGCGGTTGAGGGCGCTGTAGAGCCTGGTCGCTCCTCCACCCATCGGACACACTGGGAACAAAGACACAAGTGTGAGGTATTAGCACCTAAAGCACACGTTTAACCTTCCTTCGCCCTCGTCCTGTCAATGCAGAGAGAGCCACAGTGAGAGAATAAGGTCACTACCACCACCACCAATACTAGTAATTACTAGTAACTACTACTACTGGTTACTACTACCTACCTACCTACTACTACCACTACTACCACCACCACCACCACTACTATTGGAGTTAAAATTACCATAAATCAAATAATCAATAGGTAACTATGACAAACAAACAACAACTATTACGACTATGTTTAAGTAAATACTATGAACAATACCAAATGATAACAGCCTCACTCCAGCAACAGCTACACCTATAAAGAAGTGTCACTAAGTCAACTGCCACTGAAAAAGTATTTGTGAATAGGACTGGGCGGTAGGCGGTAGGTAACAAACTTCATGAACATAAACAAGACAGAGTTCTAACCTCAGGCTTGTACTGACGGAGGATTTGTTGAAGACTTCTCAAGCTGATCATCGATTATTTGAAACAACCGGATCTTAATTTGACAAAATGCACGGCCATATTTCAAAAACACTAGATTGTATATTTTTTAGATTGAAAAATGTCGTCAGGTTAAGTCAACATGCACAGCAAAAACTACCACAGTTATTTCTATTATTACTGCTAAAATCTATACCAGCACACCACAACAGCTTTTACTGATTTCACCTCACCAAAAATATGGCCCAAAGTCTGGCATGTCATACCGGATGCTTATGCTCTTGACACCAGATAACCCTGATTTATAAAAACACAGCCGAGTTTGCACAGGTCACACCTTGTTGACAGTCCTCTGCCAGGCGCAAACTGCCTTTATCTGACCGTCTATGTCTTTAACTGCAATGAAGAGGGTCACGTTTTCCACCAAACTAAAAGTATATTCTGTCCTTTTGGCTTAGAATACCGTAATATTGATTATACTTGTTGAAATTGGGTAATTCGTAAATGTTTTGTTCTTCTTTGTTCCAGGTGTACACATTCTTTTAAACAAATGTTGCTAGTTGAGTGGTCTGAACAAAATCCCATTTCCCCAGAATATATGACCCCACCATTCAAAGAGGACAAATTCATCTATCAATCTGATAAAAAAAAAAAAAAAAATAGTAGTATTGTAGTCTATATCCAGCTGTAAATGTTGTTTAAGCATTTCAAAATAGCTGCGGTTGTGTATTTTGCTACAGTCCAGCCACAGGGACAAACAAGCCATCACCATACTATATTTATCAGTCCCCACAAAGCAACCGCACAGTAAGAAAGGAAAGAGATAAGCCTGTATCATGTCTGCTTTATATGGTTGTGACCATATAAAGCCTTCAGGTCTACACATGATCCTCCAGCCTCGACAGATGGAAAGGCGCAAGTGCGATGTCAGTGCGGTTTGTAAAAACACTGCAGCGTGGGGCGACTTGGACTGACAACACTTACAGTAGCAGTAAAATTGTAATTCAAAACAATAAAAGGTCAATAAAATAATACAACCGTACACTATCTATCAGGGTAAAATTGTGGTCTTGCGTGTCTAAAATGTCTTTCAGTCAGCCACAAATGGGAATGTTCAGCTTGTAAATGTCAGCTTAATGTTTTGGGTATGACAAAGTAAACTGATACTAATCCTCTCCTTTACTTACACTTCACAAATCCCTGCAAGAAGACACACACAGACAGAAAAGCAGTCTCTTACCCATAGTCTCCATCTTGTGTCCCAGTCTAAACAGTCTTTCCTTTCGGCGTTGCAGTTTTGAGTCGTGTGTGCTACTAATAAGTGGATTAGCTCTGTTTGTTGCTACTGCTGTAAGAGACGGCGAGAGAAGTGTGAGGAAATCGGAGACGTTACTGCTCCGTGTACTGCCTGTGAACCAACGAGGGGAGGGAGGAAGAGAGAGTCCACACGTCATCAGGACAAGTCATGTGCCGTCGGCCGGGGACTGGGGCAAAGCAATACTGGCATTGAGCGGATAAGGCATGTGCTGAATGATAACAGTGATGGGATTTACCACGCAAGTTCAAACCATAAGATAAAGAAAAGAATAGTTAAACATACAACCGGGAGATGGTGAATTAGAGGTGAAAGATGTATTGAAAATGTTTAATATCGCAGAGAAAATTGGAATATCAAGTGTGTTGTTTTTAAGTTAAAACAATGAAAAATGACAGCAAAA
The DNA here is from genome assembly GCF_026437365.1 of Eucyclogobius newberryi. Lineage (NCBI taxonomy): Eukaryota > Metazoa > Chordata > Actinopteri > Gobiiformes > Gobiidae > Eucyclogobius > Eucyclogobius newberryi. The sequence continues at coordinate 15,059,164 of NW_027316056.1, forward strand.
AGAGCAGGTTATAAATAAAAATGTCTCGTCTTACAAACAAGAATATAAAGTGATTTTTTACACGTTTGTGGTTAGCTTTAGGGTTTGTTCACGTTTTCTGAATCATTACAACATGCCACTACGATTGTTGGAGCCATTGTGTCCACTGTGGGGGGTGGCTATATTTGAGAGGTTCCCTGCTGGGCCCCTCAGGTGTTTGTGATCCCGGTAAAGCACATAGTTTGTTGACTGACATCATTGCCGTCTTTGTATGATTTTAATCTTTTGATACCAAGATGAACTTTTAAGTTTGTTGGAAATAAAGAAAATATTTTAAGAAAATTATCATCTCCCTTGGAAATGTCTACTTAAATGCCAGAAATAAGAAAAGCGAGTCACTTACAACTCTCTGGATCTACATCCCTCAGCGGTCTAAAGAGTTTAGCCGCAAGATCAAATGCATTACACTATTGTTACTTTAGCAAATACCCATATTTTAGTTTGGTCACTTTTCACTTCTGTGATCAAACATAATTGCACAACTTCCCATTACTACATCCACTATGCCGTTTTTTGCAGCATGAGACTATGTACAACCTAAAATTGTTACCATAATGTCCCAGCCATCAAATGTGAAGGTCCACGAGGAGATGGGAACAGAACATATATTTATCAGATATTGAGAGTTCAGTTATATGTTGACATGCTTTTCTTATTACTAAATGCTGAAATTAGACAAATATTTAACAAGGGAGTGTCTACAGAGCCGCGGCGTGCGGCCGAACCTGCCATGTTATTTTGTGCCACGGGTCCTGAAACTGCTGCGCTATTTGACCTCACCGTTTTAGACCGCGCCGGGTTAAGGTTAGGGTCAGGGTTAGGGTTAGCCATGAGGCTATATGGCAGTGTCGTGGTTCCTGAAACTGCTGGGCCATTTGACCGCGCCGCGGCTCTGCAGCCACGGCCATTTAACAAAGTTAAATCAAGAATTACAATCTGACCTTTTCCCACCCAAACCCTGTGGATATTTCCTCTGATTTCCCCTTGAGTCTCACAGACGTCACCGGCGTGCTCGGATTAGGATCTGACTACCTTCAGACGGATGACTCACGTACGACGAGGCTCTCGCAGAGCGCATTCTGAGGAACATGTCAGTGCATCACTAAAGACGTCACTCACACCACAAACAACAAGCAATACCAAGTTTTAAATGGGTAAATCATTATAAAACAACTACTGTTTATTAGAATTACTTTGATCAAGTTAGTCCTGGCGCAGTCCTGGCGCAGTCCTGGCGCAGTCCTGGCGCAGTCCTGGCGCAGTCCTGGCGCAGTCCTGGCGCAGTCCTGGTTTAGTCCTGGTTTAGTCCTCGCGCAGTCCTGGTTTAGTCCTCGCGCAGTCCTGGTTTAGTCCTCGCGCAGTCCTGGTTTAGTCCTCGCGCAGTCCTGGTTTAGTCCTCGCGCAGTCCTGGTTTAGTCCTCGCGCAGTCCTGGTTTAGTCCTCGCGCAGTCCTGGTTTAGTCCTCGCGCAGTCCTGGTTTAGTCCTCGCGCAGTCCTGGTTTAGTCCTCGCGCAGTCCTGGTTTAGTTTTTGGTTTTACTTGTGTATTTGGTGTCGTTTTCAGAAATTGAGATTTGTGCAGTATTCAAGTACAATAATCACAGAACAAGAACATGGGCTTATATGAACCGTGAAGAGGCAGCGTACAGTGTGAGTCACATCCTGTCCTCAAAGCACAATTATTCCGGTGACATGAACGAGAGGAGACCGCGCAGGCTGTCACTTCAGGAGGCTTTTGACATTTGAATTTAATCAGAAGCTCAATGAGCGAGGTGTTCTTCAGCGATGGTCAATGAGGTCACAATCACAAACTCCGCTCGTGAAGTGTAATTACACATCAAACTGCACAAAAGGGAGAAATGTGATTGGGTTTGGTACCATTCAGTTTTTTGTACCCGATTTTAGGGCTGCAAAATATATCGTGGAAGTATAAGTATTGCTGCGCTACTTCTAAAAGTAACACGTTAGGGTTCTCTTATGTTACCAATAATCAACATTATGACCTACATCGTTTGCCCACAATCCCTTTGCGTTGCTCAACACAGTAACAGGGACAGAGGAGAGACAGGAGGGACAGAGGAGAGACAGGAGGGACAGATGAGGGACAGATGAGGGACAGAGGAGAGAAAGAGGACGGACACAGGAGAGACAGAGGAAGGACACAGGAGAGACATAGGAGGGACACAGGAGAGACAGGAGGGACAGAGAAGGGGAGACAGGAGGGACAGAGGAGGGACAGATGAGGGACAGAGGAAGGACAGAGGAGAGAAAGAGGAAGGACACAGGAGAGACAGAGGAAGGACACAGGAGAGACAGAGGAAGGACACAGGAGAGACAGAGGAGGGACAGAGGAGGGACAGAGGAGAGACAGGAGGGACAGATGAGGGACAGATGAGGGACAGAGGAGAGAAAGAGGAAGGACACAGGAGAGACAGAGGAAGGACACAGGAGAGACATAGGAGGGACAGAGGAGAGACAGGAGGGACAAAGAAGGGGAGACAGGAGGGACAGATGAGGGACAGAGGAAGGACAGAGGAGAGAAAGAGGAAGGACACAGGAGAGACAGAGGAAGGACACAGGAGAGACAGAGGAGGGACAGAGGAGGGACAGAGGAGGGACAGAGAAGAGACAGAGGAAGGACAGAGGAGAGACAGGAGGGACAGAGGAGAGACAGGAGAGACAGAGGAGAGAGAGAAGAGACAGAGAAGAGACAGAGGCAGGCGTGTGTGAGGCGCACAGAGGCAGGCTGACTCCTCTGTTGCTTTCTGTATTTAGAGACTAATCCTTTGTTGGCACTAGACGTTTTTCTGTTGCTCAGAACACTTGTGTCACGCGTCATGGGCTCATATTTGTATACGTGCCTCGTGCCCCATTGCAACATTGTAGATTTTGTTTTACACATGTTTGTAGGACAAAAGCAAGATCAAGCACGGGTGAACTACATTTTGAGACGCCGCAGTTTGAAAAGGCAGTGTTACAGCGACAGCAAACATATGAAATTAAATAAATACAAAATTGTGATTTATTATGACCAAATCTTGTTGGGAAATGTGTTCCGTCCCTCTTCTAATACACCACAGTAATACTAATGAACTGAACCCAGCCCTAGAGTGCGTTAATACAGATGAAGCGATGGGCGTTAAAGCTTTGGGGATAAAAGACATTTTCAATCTATTGGTCATGGCAAGAAACACGAGAAGCATAAAAACGCCACCATAATCAGCAGATACAAGTCTTCAAAGCTGTTAACCCACTTTTAAAACAAGAAAAAACCGGTCCAAACACAAACAAACTCAAAGTCTGAACGGCCCTTAACCTGAACTACGCTCCTATCTGTTCAGACAACGATAAATGGGGCACAAGATAAAGCCACTTTCTGTTTTTGTGTCCTACATCAGCATTTCTTGCGTAGACTGCTTCTGGTGGTACTTTGGTTCTTCTGTACTTCTAGTATTCATTTAAATGTATGTCCATTTACGTTCTCTTTTGGGCTAAGTCGTTGTTAGAACTACTTTAGCCAAGGTTTAATCTAATCCAGGACCTAGTTTAGTCCTCGATTAGACCTGGTTTTATCCTCTTTTAGACCTGATGGAACGCAGAGAGACAAATATTTACTTAGATGGTCCTTGAAGTGAAGTGTTTGAGTACCACTGACCTACTTTATCACACTCGATGAATGACCCAGATGACTTCACCTTTACACTTAAGAGCAATTAGCACCTTCTCTGAAACTAACATCATCCTCACAAACTTTCCTGTGATTTCACTATAACAGACAGTGTTGTAGTAACTGTCCAAAACTAATCACAATCTCAGGCAAACATGACTCACATTTTCAGGAAAACTCTTGTTGTTTACCCCTCGTGTTATCTTTGGGTCTGGATCAACCACAGCATTTTTTCCTGCGTTTGTTTTAAGTTTGATATTTTTGTTTGCATGTGAAAATTAAATGGTAAAAATGACGGTAGCATAAGGATAGAAAAAATAAATCTTCCACATGACACAGAAACCTCAGGTCTCTAAAAGCATTTGAAGAAGTAGTCATCGTCTCTATGAACTGTTGTACTCATCCTCAATGTCATTAGGTTAGGAAAAGGATGTAGTTTGTTCAATCATCAAAAACATATTTATTTTATGAAGAAGGTAAATAGTTTTTATTGTACCGGTATCGCATTTCCTGTCTCGAGCAGGTCAGGATCAGAATCATTGATCAGTCCTAACTTGTTGTGCTGTGACATGACATTAATGTGAACCTGTGGCCAAAAAAGGCTTTAGGCTGAATATCTGCTGTAAGTCTATGACAAGTTCTAATTTTTTCCCAATAATTACTTAGCTTGATGTTATAGAGCCTGTGGTAAACATTTCTCAAGAATTACAGCTTCCGAAGAGTGCACACGCTTTTTTTGCTCGCTCCGCTTGCTATCGCTGCTTTCCTTATTTATTTTGCTTTTTAAATCAGTTTTTGTCTTCCAAACATTTTTGCTTTAGACTTTTTCAAGTAAACCAAGGATTTTAAGAACATTTTTCCAGTTTTAACGACATATCTGACGCCAGCGACATGTCCGTGAGAAGAAGGGAGAAAGACTGTGAACGCTGTCGGAAATATCAACAAGAAATTAATGAGCTGAAAACACGGATATTTGTTTTGGAATCTGAAAAAGTTCTTCACGATACCATTCCTGTGTCAACCGATGGTAAGAAGAGCACACTTTTTACAAGAAAAACTGCTACTTTCAACCTAAACCGCAGTGACTCTGTGTCGTTTCCAAAACTGTCTAAAAACCAGAAAGACCAGGCTGTTTCTTGGAACAAACTTGGAGCAAAGCCTAAACGATACAAAGATAACGTGAAGTCACCTAAAATACAGCTCACCAACAGATTTTTACCACTTTCAGAGATGGAATTAAATGAAAAAAGGAAAGATGACGTGGCCAAAATACAGCAAGGAGGAACTGTGCCACAAGCCAAGGTCACGGAGATTGTTTTAGTTGGGGACGGCGCGATAAGTCACGTGACGCATGAAAAGATAAACACACATTCTCTTCCAAGCGCCACTGTTTCTGAGATAACGTCACTCCTTCCAAATATTATGGCTAAGCATGGAGGAGCTAAACAGCTGATTGTGCACGTGGGTGCAGTGGACATGCGGCGGGAACAGACTGAAGTTTTGAAAAAAGACTTCTTGAAGTTATTCGACGTGCTTGATAAAATGGAAATCAAAACATTCATAAGTGGACCTCTTCCAAACATCGACAGGAGGATAAACAAGTTTAGCCGGCTTCTTCAGCTGAACACATGGCTGTCCAAAGAGTGCTCCCCGAGAGGACTACACTATATTGAGAACTTCTATCTATTCTGGAAACGAGAGGACCTGTTTAAGAGAAATGGCCCCCACCTATGTAGAGGTGGAGTGAGGGTGCTGACAGAGAACCTGCTCCACGCTCTGAGGCATTGGACTGGGCCTGGACAGGGTCCTGAGCAGATAGTTAGAGAAGAGAGGAATGAGAGAAGAATTCCTGCTCCATCAGCCAGAGACCGAGCCAATGTTTCAACATCAAAAGCACCACAACCTCAGCCTCCACCAAAGGATTCATCAGCAGCTGCTCCACCACCACCAGCAAAGGATTCAGCTCCAGCTGCTCCACATTCACCTCCACCGCCTCCAGCAAAGGAACAATCTTCAAAGGCCTTGGACCCATCTGTGACAAGCCCAACAACATCCCTGTCATCGCCCCTGCCTTCACACCAGCCCTGGGTTCCCCCTGCAACATCTACTCCCACTAAAGATTCATCATTCTCCTTCTCATCTCCACTCTCACCCATGGGCCTTCCCAGCCATTTTGAAAGTCTGATCAAATCAGGCATTAAGATGGCTCCACTCACGCCCAATATAGCAAGGGCTATGCCGACTACACCAACAAAAGCCCCACCACCCATCCCCCCTCGCCTCTCACCTGGTCCCAAACTCTCCTTGGCTACAAAAGCCCCACCACCCATCCAACCTCGCCTTTCACCTGGTATCTCCCATAGCTAGGATGCACTGGGTCTCAGCGTTGCCGGGACTTATTGTCACATTAAAAATCAAACCAACCCGGGGCCCTATGTAAAAAGAGCCCCCCCTAGTGCTATTTCTGTAGCCACATCGTCACACAGATGGAAAAACAAAATGCGAGTCAGGCCCAATCTGAGAAATGTGATTCATATTCCCTGTGAAAAGATAAAGCCCAGTCTCACTGAAACTAGTCTGAAACTTGCTGTGCTAAATGTCAGATCCTTATGTAACAAATCTCTCTTAATTAATAATTTTATTTCTTCTTATAATCTTGATTTTATGTTTTTAACTGAAACATGGCTTGACAAAAACACAGGAAATGTAGTTCTGATAGAATCTGCTCCACCCAACTTTAAGTTTGAATCTGAAACACGAGAAAACAAAAAAGGGGGTGGAGTCTGTGCTGTCTTTAGAGATGAAATAATTACCCGCAGGTTGTCTTTTGGGGTGTTTTCATCATTTGAGTATGTATCCTTTAAAATGGAGCTAAAACGGTCTCCATCCATTCTCTTCATTGTTTTATACAAGCCTCCCCAGCACTGCCAAAGTTTTATTGATGATTTTACTGAGATGCTTTCAGTCATATGCACAGACTTTGATGGTTTGGTCATTACAGGTGATTTCAATGTGCATGTTGATAATATTTGTGACAGAAACGCTAAAGAGCTTGATGCTGTCCTTGAAACCTTCAGTCTTACTCAGCATGTGAGAGGCCCCACCCACAGCAAAGGAGACACTCTAGATCTCATAATTACAAAGGGGGTAAATATTTCAAATGTTAATGTGATCGATGTTGCTCTGTCTGATCATTTCTGTGTCTTCTTTGACCTGTCTGTTTCTCCCAAACCTCCGGTTGGTCCTGCAGTTGTTCACTGCAGGAGACACATAAGTGATGGCACAGGTGCACTGTTTATGGAAATGATAAACTTTGAAAATGTCTCATGTTCTAATGTAAATGATTTGTTGAACTCTGTTACATCTAGTGTTTTGAATGTTCTGGACACCATCGCCCCTATAAAGGCTAAAATGGTTAAAAATAAGCAGAAGGCGCCGTGGAGAAATGATGATTCGGTCAGGGTACAGAAAAGGGAGTGCCGCAGGGCCGAACGGAAATGGCGCAAGTCAAAGCTCCAGGTTCAAAAAGAGATTTACAAAGAAAAGCTGAACATGTACAACCTAATCTTATGTAGAACTAGGGAAAGATATTTTTCTGAAATAATTGGAAGCTGCAGTAACAACTCGCGTGTCCTGTTTGCCACAGTAAACAGATTAACAAACCCTCCAGCTCAGCTGCCGTTTGAACTCATTTCCACATCCAAGTGTAATGAGTTTGCATTATTCTTTAATGACAAAGTTCAGGGCATTAAAAATGCTATAAATCCCACAATGTGGAGGGCCCCAAGGGTCAGTCCTGGGTCCCCTTCTGTTCAACCTCTACATGCTGCCGTTAGGTCAGTTGATACCCAGTGAAAATGTGTCCTATCACAATTATGCAGACGACACTAAGATCTATGTTTCACTATCGGCAGGTGACTATGGACCAGTAGATTCACTCTGTCACTGCATCCAACAGATCAGTTTGTGGATGCAAAACAACTTTCTCCAGCTGAACTCAGACAAGACTGAAATAATCGTTTTTGGCCCACAGAAACAAAGAGAAAGTGTTAGCGGTCACCTCCAGAGTCTCGCTCTAAAACCTACAAACCAAATTAGAAATCTGGGGGTAATAATGGACTCAGACTTGAACTTTAATAGCCACGTCAAATCAATAACATCAGCAGCTTTTTACCATCTAAAAAACATTGCCAAAATCAAAAATATAGTGTCAAAACCAGATTTAGAGAGACTTATCCACGCGTTTGTCTCCAGTAGATTAGACTACTGTAACGGCCTGCTCACTGGCCTCTCCAAACGAGCTGTAAAACAGCTGCAGTACATCCAGAACGCTGCTGCTCGGGTCCTGACTAGAACCAGGAAGTATGATCACATTAGTCCTGTTCTCAGGTCTCTGCACTGGCTCCTGTGGCTCAGAGAATAGACTTTAAAGCAGCTCTGCTTGTGTACAAGTCTCTCCATGGCCTAGCACCAAAGTACATCTTGGATATGTTAGTGCCATATGAACCATCTCGGACTCTGAGGACCTCAGGGACCGGCCTCCTGCTGGTGCCCAGAGTCAGGACAAAACATGGGGAATCTGCGTTTCAGTTTTATGCAGCTAAAATCTGGAACAGTCTTCCTGAAGATGTGAGACAGGCTTCTACTCTGACAATGTTCAAATCTAAGCTAAAAACAGTTTTGTTTAGCTGCGCATATGACTGAAGGGATTTTTTCTTTGCACTCTTCTCTTTTGTTTGTGATTTTATTAGTTTAGAAAATCAGTTGGATTGATAATTTTTAATTTAGTTAATTTTATTGTAGTTAATTTTTATCGTTGCACTCTTCTCTTTTGTTTGTGATTTTATTAGTTTAGAAAATCAGTTGGATTGATAATTTTTAATTTAGTTAATTTTATTGTATTTCTGTAATTTCTTTGTGATTTGAATGCATTTTTCCTGCTGTGTGAAGCACTTTGAATTGCCTTGTGTATGAAATGTGCTCTACAAATAAACTTGCCTTGCCTCATAGTCTGAAGTTGCAGTTTACGGGAAGTATTGCTGAATTCTAATACGGAATCCCTCTGTGATGTCATCAAAAAGCAGAAACAATTTGCACGCAACTTTACAACAGTTTAAACATTAATTCGACTAAATAGAGGCGTCGTCAGGTAATATTTATTGTCAGTGTAATTTATATAGATTTTGGCGTTTGTTTTCTGTATGGTTGCTAGGAAACATTTGTGGAATTATCTCTACTATGATTGCTGCCCATGTCCAACCAGGAAGTAACAATATAAACTTGACAAAAATGGTCAAACTGGGGAATAATAGGCAAAATGTGAAAAGGTAAAATTTTAAATATAATCAGGTTCACTACATTTTGGTGAAATGTGTAGTCTAATCTGTAATTTGCACTTGTGAGTTGTAAAAAGGTGTGTGACTGGGATTGCAAAAGTAATTTATTATTGACTAACAATGTTGGGTAGGGTTCATTTTAAAAGTTACTCATTAAGTTACCTCGTTACTGCCCTGGAAAGCCGACTTGTGACATCACTGCGCTACTTTGTTATAAAAGTAACGCGTTAGGGTACTCTTGCGTTAAAATAATCATTATATAACCTATATCGTTTGCCGACAATCCCTTTGCATTGCTGCTGAACACAGTAACATAATCATTAAAATATCAAAGTAAATGCGTTCGACTGAGGTTTATATATATATTTTATGTTGATAGATTACCATAACACAATAAGCTCGTGTAGGCCTGTCCTCGAGCAATGAAAAACATCATCAACATCAAGAGCAGCAACGCACAACAACAGAACACGCTTGTTTTAAACTGTAATTTATTCAAATCAAACTCACCACATCGCTGTTATCCTACACTTACTCCTCAGCTGCAAAATAGTGGTTATAATGGAGAAGGAGTTTTTCAAAACGTGTATCTGGAAGTTTCTTTCTCTTTGGCGGGAGGACAAGAGTCACTAGTGGCACAATGCGCATGTTCACAACACGTGGAAACAAGTGCTCTCGCTCGACTCTGCAGCTGGGACACAAACCTGGCTCTGGAACTGCAGTGAGGAGATGAGAGGCCAAAGAGATGATGACCTAACCAAAACTAAAGCGTTTCAGATTTGAAAAAGTAACTAGTATTAGATTACATGGGTGCACAAAACTAACGCATTACATTCCTCGTGTCTCTAAACAAGTAATTTGAGTACTCTAACCAGCTAATGCGTTATCCACAAATATGTCGACTAATGAACATATAATCTGATCACACACTGAACTTTAATTAAAGCAAAAAGCAAGCCTTTGGTTAAACGATACAGTGTTAAGTGGCTTACCTCATTCAGTCACTGTTTGTCCTGAGTTGTCCTTCTGTCTCAGCTTCCTGTGTGTTAGTGCTGATAGAGCGAAGAACAGGACAGGACCAGTGCTTCTTCTGTGGTTTGGACAGAGGGACAGCAGCTGCTTTTGCTGTGACCCTTCACTGCGGGTCAAGGTCACAGGAACAGTGTTCTACCGCCATCTGCTGGTGACACATGAGAGCGCATCAGTGATACAAAACTAAATCAACACTATCACCCAGGACTACGGGTAACTAAAAATAAACCAAGCCTTTTACTGAGAGTTACTCCACTACTCATGAACAGAATAGTGGCCATAACAGTCATTTGTGCAGGACGTAGTCTTTTCATTAAAATGCATTCACCTTCTGTGAATAACAATTTTAAAAGGTGCACTATGTAACTTTTCTGATCGACGGTCCGCTTGTTATGTTATTGCGTTACCTGGAATGTTTCACAGTATGGCATTAAGCTCATCTACCTCTATGGAAACAGCACAGGTCCAAGTTACAGGTCCGATCTTTGGAGAGGCGAGTCTACTCGGTGTACACACATTTTGTAAGGTCTAAAAAGCAATTAAGAAACTGTTAATGAATACAGTTTAGCAGGAAATCGTTCAAAAACAGACAGATGGCACTGCATTTTTTGGACTCTTTGCAGTGGGGAATTTTTAGTTGTTTTTTTTGTAATAGGAAAATATTTGGGCTGTAGAGAATTGACAATGTAACTAACCAGCATTTCAGGCAAGTATGTTAGTTGTTGGACATTAATAAAGCAAATTACATCCAAAATCATTTATTTCAGCTTTTATAAACACACAGCTCTTAACTCTCTGATTGGTAGCATTTTATTGTACTGTATTTAAGACTGGGGCTCCACAGTGATCTTGTCTCCCAGTCTCCTGCTGAAGTCCAGCATCTGTTTGTGCAGCAGAGCCTGAATGTGGCCCAACTGTCGCCCTCTGGTCCTGAGGTGACTCTGCAGCGCGTCCATCGGCACCGCCAGCGCTTCGTCTACACGGTGCCTCTCCTGGGTCAACACCAGCTCCTCGCTCCATACTTGCCAAAGACTTCTAAACAACAGCTTACTCTCCTTCTGAAGCCGCTCAGTCTGCTCTTTGTATCTGCCCTCGTCTTCTTTCGCGTTGTTCGTGTCTTCTGTCATTTGCCTGATGCGCAGGTGAAGCCGGCTGTTCTCCACTTGCACTTTATTGAGTTTGATGCTCCTGTGGTAAATGCACATTTCCACAGACTTCATCTCCGTCACCCGTTGTCTGAGCTGATTCATATGTTCTGCACGAATACTCTCAAGTTCAGCTTTCTTCTCATCTATAGGTTCAAGCAGTTTGGCGGTTTCATCCCTCAGCATCTCAATGGACTCCCCCAAATCACACCTTTTCTTCTTAAAGTCCGCTTCCTGTTGTTTCAGCTGCTCAAACCTAGATTCTTCTTCTTTCCACTCAGCTTCAACGTCTTCCAAAATCTGCTCTTTTTCCGTCAGTTCTTTTTGCTTATCTTCACACTTTTTCATCACAATTTCAATTTCAGTAGTGCATTGCGTGATTTTGTCGCGACAAAGTGACTCAATTAGTACATATTCTGCCTTAGTCTTCTCTATATATTGTTTAATTTCATGTGGGGCCAACGGCTGTTTTTGCTTCAGCGTAGCCTCTTCGGTTCGCAGATCCTTCACTTTTCTCCAAATCGCCTTGATATTAGCAGTCATTTTCTTAACGTATTCTTCCTGTGTTGCATTCATCTCCTTTAAATTCTTCTGCAACTGCTTTTTCTCATCTTCCAAACTGTATGTGGTCTGTGTTTGCATGTTAATATTGTCACACAGCTCCTCTTGAGCCCTCTCAAACACTCTCTTGTTCATCAAACCAGTTTCTTTAAGTTCTTCAGTTTGTCTTTCCATCTCGTTCATCTCCTTCTCATGTCGAACTATGGAGGCGACGCGTTGTTGCAGCTGCTTCCTGGATTTTTCCATTAAATCCGACACATAGTCATACTCTGTCCTCAATTCTGTCTCCTCCTCGTCGTGAACTTTGAATACTTCATAAACTTTAGCAAAGGCGTCTTGTAAATAAGACTTGGTTGCTCTTGCACCCACCATTTGTTCTTCAATAGTAGCAAGCTTCTCTCTTAAAGCTGCTAAAGCTGTACTGAACGCTTTGATCATCTCATCCAGTTGTTTTTCAAGAGCTTCCTTTTGGGCTGCAAGTTTTTGGTATTTTTCTTTTTCAGTTTCAACAAACTTCTCACATTGACTCTTGGACGCTTGCAATCGTTGTACGCTGCTCTCCAGTTGTATGGTTTGAAATCGTAGCTCATCCAGGCCATCACTGCCAGCTCTTGTGCTTTCATTGAGCAGCTCCAGCTCTCTTCTGCTCCTTAATATCGCTCGTTTCTGGCGTTCAATCCTCTCCTCATTCTCCTCAAACTCCTTCGATAGGTCGTCTCTGAAATGGACAAAAGCCTCTCTCTCCACAGCCAAATCTCGCTGTAATGTCAAAGTATTGCGCTCGCTCGACGCTATGGACGCTTTGAGATCTTCTACGTTTTCTCTTGTCGTATCCAGCTGTGATTGCAACGTGTACTTTTGCATTATTTCACCGTTCAAAGCCGCAATGACCTTGTCGTGTTGGGCTCTAACGGTCTCTCCTTCCACAGACAGCGATTCACTTTCAGATTTGACCATTTCGTGTTTCTTCACAGTGGTTTCTTGTATCTCGGTCACGTTGTGGAGGTCTTGACGCAGTTGCTCGATCTCCTCCGCGTTGGACGCCCTCGCTGCGGCCACATCCGTCACAATAACCTGGCTCATGTGGTCCCTGGTGTTGTTCATCTCATGCCGGAGCTTGCCGTTCTCTATCGTGGCCACCTCCAAGTGTTCGTGGGCCGCGTGTCTCTCCGCCTCCAGGCCCGTGACGGCGCGCGTTATCTCGGCCAGGTGAGCGCTGGCGTCCGGGGAAAACGCGAGCTCCTTGTCGAGCTCCTGGACGTGCTCCAACGCGACCGACACCGCGGGGAAGTCGGGGACGAGGCGCGACGCCATCTGTGCCGCGCATCGAGGGCAAAGTGTGCCACTTTTAACGCTCAAAAAGTAGCATACAGGCTAACGTAAACTTTGGGAGTTCTGTCACCATGGCAACAACATCCACGTTATGTTCTACGGAAAGTCGCAGGGCAACAATGTATAAAGCAATATAATATGTGTGAATTTAGGCATAAATTAAAAAAAAAGTATAGCTGAAATGAGAACATACATGAAGACAAACTGTAAACCGACAAAAACCTACGCTATCATTGTGTCCAAGTTACTTAACAGATTACAAAACGCATTTCTGAAACGGTTAAAAACGTTTTAAAGCAAACAGTTTTAACATTCCCCACCAGAATTGTGGACTGTTCGCGGTTGTCTTCACCCTTGGGGGTCGTAGGGCTTGAGCTGGGCCGATACAGTTGAGCTCCATAAACACGAGGCATGAAACGAGCTGCGGCAGCGTCAAGAGCTGAAGGTTGTCCGGGTTGCCAGATAGTACAATATAACCGCAAAACTGGACAGTTATGGGTAAAGAGGACTAAATTGGCATGCAAAAATAGACATGTTTCGGCAAGATACTATAGTACATACATTATATCATATGCATACTTTTATGGGTTCAATGACCATTTTCCAAACCTTCTAGGATAAATCTCAGAAAATCTGGTCGGCCCGCATGGGTGTGTTGCTAAGAAATAATAATGTATCTATCTGGAAGGCACCAGACAGTAGTGACACATCCTCCACCGGGGTCCACGGGGCCATCAACTGACTCACATCATATGTACAGCTACACAAGCCAACAACATGTTATAAACGTGTTGTAACTATTGACTGTATGTTGTAATCAAGAAAAGGTCCGAAAATACCGTCGTATAAACAGCGTTTTATTATACTGTAATCTCCATTCAATTACTTTAATTATTAGAACCTGGCAACCATCAGGTCGCAGTGTAATGACGACAATGCCCCCACAGAAATGCGTTGCAAAATCAATCTAACAATCAATAACGTAGATGAAATTCATCTAAACGGGCCATAGTGAGGATTAAACTCTAATTGAACAAGAAAATCGTCGTTTTTCAATCTGTCGAGGGCTCTCTGCTCCCGACAGAGCGAGTCTGCAGCCTTGTTCATGTACATGTTCTGCATAGCCATAGCTTTGAGTTTCGCGACAAAAACAGAAAGATGGACCTAATTGGAAAACCGAGGAGCAAATCCGTCGTGTGGATGTACTTCGGCTTCAGGGCAGACGAAAACGGGTTTCCTCTCAGATCAGACGAAGTCATTTGTCGTTTATGTCGCAAGATTGTGCTCGCAAAAGGGGGAAACACAACTAACCTGAGAAGTCATCTGAAACGTCGCCATCGTGCAGAAGTCGCCAATACACCTTTCTCTGCCTCGCTGGGAATTGGACCGGAGACACAGGGTATTTCAATGAATATCTCAAAGCTTTTGTCAACATGCTCTTCAATTATTTATTAGGCAACATGCACAGGATCCCAAATCAACCATAGCCTTGTTAGTCTGTGCCCAATTTTGTTTTATACACAACTGATTGGCTGCCTCAGTAATGCAATTTAATGGGAACAAAGATGGAGGCAGTGGGTGCAGAGTTGGATCAATAATAAAGGATCAATAGAAGATAGTCAGAATTACATGCTCAAAGCAAAGAGGTTTTTTACCCTTGAAATGTATTTGTATGAAATAGGGGAGAAAAAAAGGTTATAAAGAAATAGTGACAATATTATTCCTGTAAAAGGCTTGAGTTGTAAGATCCATTATGTCAATCACTTGATATAAAGCATAATTATTACTTTTTTTTATTATTCTTTTTTAGGTCTTGACCAAAGCCACGATGAGCTGATCCACGAACTTCAGTCTTTAAGTGCACAGGCCGATACAAGTCAGAATTATGTGCCAGACGCCGTGCTGCCGCCTGGAGACCCCTGGATCCACGGTGGACCGCCTCGCGCTGTTCTGTCCCTGCCGTCCTGCCTGTGCCTCTCTGAATACTCGAGACCTCACATGTCCAGCCCCTCGTCTGAAAGCTACACCAGAGACAAGAAGGTGTACGCCAGGTGCCAGCTACAACTTGGAACAATGTTTGGACCGTATGTGGGGGAAATGAGCAAAGGGCATGTTCCTGACAATCTCACATATGCATGGGCTGTAAGTATATAATATAATAACCAATAAAGGGGTAGGCAATATTCCAATATAACATTTTGTGATTTGACCCTGTGATGATCTGCTGCAAATTTGGAGATCTTCTTATTTATGATTCAACCCTTTTCTTTGAATGCAGCTCTATGCTCAAACACAGATGCATGCTGTCTACTTTTCCCCGACCATTTCTCCAATTGGCCAACTTTCATCATACTTTGAATGAGTGACAGGCAGATTTAACCAATCACTGTGTGAACTAGCAGAAGAAGATTAAATTATCTCTTAAAATAAGGTAAAGCTACTAAGATATGGGAATCTGAATTGTGAGCCAGGCTCTGTGAAAATTGTGATAATGTATTGCCGCACCTTCCATAGCTAATCCAAGACCCAGTAATCATTATAATGAACACATTGTTTTTGCTCCCATTTCTAGATCAGGGATGAATCTTCTTTCACTTACGTAGATGGCTCAGATCCAAACAAATCCAACTGGATGAGGTGGGATTGTCATTTACAGCATCATATTTGCTTTATTATGTTTGATTACTTCTTACTTTTCTTATTTTGCAGGTTTGTAACATTCACCAGCTTTGAGGATGAACAAAATCTTACAGTCTTCCAGTTTTACCGTAAAATCTATTATAAAGTGTCCCAGCCAGTCTCAGAAGGGGATGAGCTCAAAGTGTGGGTTGGTAGAGATTACGCCTCTCTGCTGGGTCTTGAACACACAGGCGAGAATATGAAGTGTCAAGTTGGAGACAAGGAGTCCTTCTTGCGCCCCCTACAGGACATCCAGTTCTCTACACTCCCCGAACCCACCAGCTCCTCTCATTGGTCTGATCACAGCCAATCTCAAAGTCCAATGCCAATAATCAGTGAAGTGACGAGCATCAATACTGGTGGAAGTATTGACCATAGCTCCCCTGCAGTACCATCATCCTCTCTTGGGTTCTGCCCCATTCCACATCCTTACGAAAACAAGTACCACTTTTTGCCTGGTACAGAAAGACTAGTGGCCAGCCCTGATCATCCCCACCCACCCACCTCTGGTGACGGTAGCTTATGGTACTTCTTTGGGTTTGAGCCCGACCACACGGGGCGCCCACTGGACAGAACGACAGCCATATGTAAACTCTGTGGTGATCTCGTTGGCTGTGGCAGCGGAGGAGTCCATGAAATAAGGAGTCACATGATGATCAAACATAATATCAAACCACGAGAGAGCACCAGTACAGGCAGTCTGCGGCTAAGTTCAGGTACGGACATGTTTCTTACCTCAAGAGTCAGATTAGGATTTGTCCATGATACAAGATTAGTATGATGTGTTGAATGCAGAATCATTTTTAAAACAAACAAATACTCATGCACTGTAGCAGCTATTGATAGATTTTCTACTGTTGGCTAGGGTATGTTTACACCTTATTTCACTTTATTCTGGAAGCCCGTCTGGGCGCCGCCATCTGTCGTAATCCTTCCAGTTGTATTAGTTAACATAGGGCTGCCGACCTTGTGAGAAAATAAGTTCTACACAGACTAAAAAGTTGTTTTCAGGCCGTCAGGAATTGGTGCATTGTTAACTTGTTGGTCACATGAACATAGGGCATTTTACACAAATCAATTTACTTTATAGCATATTTTAACGGTGAGACTTTTCTCTCACTCTCCACTCAAGCGAACGTAGATCCCGCTTATTTAAAGTCTATATGACAAGTTCTCCTGCTTTTATAATTATTACTTTGTTTGATAGTATAGAACCTGTGATGAATATTTTTTCATATATTTACCTCTGTTAAGTTGCAGTTTGTGAAGAAATGTGAAAAATGAAACCTTTAAATTACAGGAAGAGCTTAGTTCTAAAACTGAATCCTTCTCTGATGTCATCAAAATGTGACATGCCTTTGAAAACCAGACAATTTACCATACGTCCAAGGAAGTAACATTATAAACTTTACAAAAATCGTCAAACTGGGGACAAGTAGCCAAAATGTTTAGTCCAATCTGAAATATAATTGTGTTCACTACGTTTCAGTGAAATGTGTAGTCTAACCAGTCATATAGATTTTAAGTGTCACCTGCAGGGATATTCAGTAACACAGTATGACAATGTCCACTTAAATATAACATAAATAAAACACCATAAATAAAAATACATTTGCTCATTATAATTTGCTTCATATTAGGGAGCTCAAGGTCGCTACAGAGGCATTCACGTTGTACATACAAACACACTTTTAGCACACAGTCGATTTTTCCCCCTTACTTATTTGAGGTTGTTGGGGTCCATCCTGCGGGAGAAACATGGCGAAGGTTGAGCCGAAAGATGAGCCAAAAGATGAGCCTCATCGTCCGAAAGTTTGGAAATACTTCAGGTTTTTAAGTGAGCGGCGATGTGCAACGGGACAAGACTTACACAGTCTGTCGTTTGTATCAAGCCACTGAAGTACTATTTCAGCAGCACAGCCAATCCTAAGGCGCATTTGAGCTGAAAATGCAGTATAAATCTTAAGTCGTGCCACTCCCCACGGCTGCCGGACATGGTTTGATGTATTATATTAAACCCTGTCGCTATAAACCGTACCGCCGTCGCCACTTCAAATCATTCGGGGACTCAAATCATTCTTCAGCTCGGGGAAAGAAACTGGCCGGTAACGCAAAAGGCCTTCTGAACACAGAAAAAATACATGCCTGAGTTATCAGCGGTTTTATACAATTGCTATAACACTGTGAATGCCTTGAAGGTGGAAAAGCACTATATAAATACACTGTAATAAAAAAAAATATATATATATTCATTGCTGTAGCCTTTAGCATCAAAGAGTGGTTTGGACAGAGGGATGGACAATATTGACAAAAAATATAATCTCAATATTTTTGGGGATTATTATTTTGATACCGGTATTCAACAATATTTAGTCAAATCAAATCAAATCAATTTATTTTTGTAAGGCCCAAAATCACAACAACAGTTGCCTCTGAGGGCCACAGGGAGAAATGAATCAACAATGTCTGTGGTGGCGATGGAGTCAGACAATGTCTGTGGTGGCGAGGGACGATGTCCCAGGGTCCTCTGTCCTTAGACTCTCCTTCTCGGCCAGGAAAAACTACAAAAAAAAACCTCTTTGGGAAAAAACCGTAGAAACCTGGAGGAGTTCCAGTGAAGGAGAGATCCGACTCTCACAGACGGACAGACGGACACAAGGAGACTGGAGCTGGACCCACTCTTCAGGCAGAAGAGGGACCGACTGAGGCGAACTGGACCCACTCTTCAGGCAGATGAGGGACCGTAGTGCCTACAAATGTCTTGCGGTTCAAATAAAACCGCCCTCCCCCTAGAAAAGTTACACCGTACACCTTTTAAATACTGCAGCCCCAAAAATTACTGTTGTTTTTGTGTGTTTTACAGTTCACCGTGCTGTCCTACCAGTCACAACAGCAACATCTGTCAATTTGACGGACAACATTCTGTACTTCCTGATTATGGATCTTCACCCCCCTTCTTTAGTACGAGGAAAAGGTTTTCAACATTTAATCAACACCCTTCTTCCCCACAAACTGGATCTGCCTTCAAAAACCAAGCTGGACTACTTGCTCAATGACTTGCACGCAAAAGGAAAAACTAACATAGCACGGATGCTCCGAACCAAGGAAGATGCCACAGACTACAGAGCTCCTTTAGAGGGCGAACGGAACAGGCGCAAGAAAGACGTCCCGCATTTAGTCAACTTCAGCGTAGATGTGTGGTTTCATACGTGGCAAGGCAACACTGAGATGTACCTCTCTCTCTGGGTCCACTACATAGATGCAAACTTCACGTGTCACAATCGGGCCTTGGCGTCTCAAAAACTCTCCAAATCCGGATTGAATCTGAAAGCAGTGGAGTCCCAAGTACGTGCCATGGCAGAAGTTTGGGGCATATCCCAAGCGAATTTGACCGTGTTGGGGGGAGAAGGGTGGAACGACATCAGAGCCGTCCCAATGATGAGCGATAATGTGGGGGAAGCAACCGGGAGCACCACGCATCCCAATTCAACGACGTTTTTGGAAAGAGATGATTCAACTTCACCCGTGGAACAAGAAAACAGGGTGGAAAACCAAACATTTGAAGGCCTACCATCCGTCCCATGCTTTTTCACCGCGGTGCAAAGCTGTGTCGACGACTTGATTTCAATGAATGCTGTCTCCAAGGTCCTGAGCAAATTTCAAAACATTCTGGTGGAACTTTTTACGGAGCCAATTCAAACTGGAGCCAACAGTGAAACTTTTGCTGACCATTTTTTGCAAGGTATGACCAGCGAAGAGCAAGTGGAGGTGAAAATTTGGGTCCACAGCCGACCAACATGGAATAAGCTCTATCTACTGCTCAACACGTTACTAAAACATAAAGCCCTACTGAGGGATATTTTAAATAAGCTAAAAGAAGACACCGGTTCTGAATCATCATCTGACAATTCAACTACAACAGCAAACAGCCAATCGCTACGCACCGAATGGAAAGTTGTTGAAGATTTGTGTCTCGTCCTAAAACCTCTAGATGTCGCGTGTCAGACTTTGGCCAAAGAGGAGTTCCCGCGCCTGTCGCTGATCAAACCCATACTCACTGGCCTGCTCAGCCGCCATCTCGTAACCCGTCCCGGAGATTCGCCAATCCTAAAAGAGGCCAAGACCATGATGAGGTACAACCTGAGCCACTGGTACGACACGCCCGCTGTCATCAGAGTCCTGAATGTGGCCTGTGCGTTGGACCCACAGTTTCATGGACTTTGCTTCATGTCTGAAAAGGTGAGTGTATACAGTTTTAGATTACCAATGCTTTGGTCTAGTTTGACTTATGGATTTATTATAACTATAGGAATGTGTTGGGTTAAAGTAGTATTTAAATATTACTCAAACTAAATAAATGTAATGGGTGAGGTCAATTAGTTGCATATTATGGGTACAATATTACATTTGGTGATATGTTGCTTGTTAAAATTAGTGAAAGATTTACAGTTAACAGTAAATGGACACTTCTAACCATAGGACAACCCAATGCCATATGAAGCTCAAGCTTTTTTACTGTTAAATGTCTATTTTCTATTTTTTGGTTTATTATTTGATTTTTTTTCTTATTGGTCAAAATGGGTTCTGCTTTTTATGTAAAGTCGGTGTAATCTCACATTTGTCCAGGAGTGTTCCATTGTTGAAAAAAAAAATCAGATTGAGAAGGACTCATGGAGTCGAAACGAAAAAAATAATTGACATTTTATATAGTTGGTTGTAGTTCAATGCCATCTACTGGGCATTTGAAATCCATGTAATGTATCATATGTTAACATTATTGTACTGGTTATGTTTAGGAACAGACAGACACATTTCAGTGGCTCAAAAACGAGGCGGTCAGGATTTCGAACGAGAACCAAACAAAAAAGCGCGTGAAGAAACCACACCAAGTGCATAAAAGAAGCCCCTCCCCTTCAACAGGGGAGGAGTCCAAGCGAAGGAGCAAGCGACTCAAAGACTGCCTGCCAATCAACTTCCGTGATCTTGAGGACTCTGAGGGGAGCGATATTGATCCCAACGACAGCGAATGGGTGGAGCCTCCGCCTGAAGATGGGCTGTCAGGGATGGAGTTTTTACTGGGCGACTTGTATAGCACTGGAAACAGGAGCCAGCAGAGATCTGTGGAGGAGTCTGTGGATTTGGAAATAAATGTGTTTCAGTCTGATAATGGGGCATTGCCGGGGGTAGAACCTCTGCAGTGGTGGAGGAGCAAAACGATGCAGCTCCCCCTACTGGCTGCGGTGGCAAAGACCTATCTGGCAGCTCCAGCAGTGGCCGGGAACGGGACACTAGGATATTTGCAAGAAGGAACGGGAACTTCGAGAGGGAAAAGGTCCAACATCCCCCCGGAGAATTTGGATGCAATTTTGTTCTTGCACCACAACAACATACACAAAACTAAACTCAAACTGTACTAGTCTGTGTCTGTACTTGTCTTTATACACAGATTTCTACTGTATATAGCCTCAATCGTGTATCTTTTTACTCATGATTTATATCACTTTATGTTGTATTTAAAAGTTCTTTTAACTGTTTTTTAGATGGTAGATTCTGATTTTTATCCGATTGAATGTATATTCCATTAATCAGACAAGCAATGATCGATGGCCACTTTGTATTAGTCACACATAATACAAAATTGGATTTGATATTTCAAATGTCTTTGCTTTCTTTTTATCCTATTTTATTTATCAATATCAAAATATTGTAACAAAGACATTTTATGTTCAAATTGCCCAGGGACATGTTGTAACACAATGTAAAATATAAGTTAAAAATAAAAAAATATTAAATTAAATTCTAAATGCAATAAAATCCAAAACGATGCGTCTTAAGAAACAACAGCTTGGTCTGCCTTCTTTTGTGCCAACTTTCTGCAATGGATGTAGATATTGATTGGGTGAATGAAGGCCAGTAGAGTGAGGACGGTCAGAGCAATGTTGACCTGCAAATAACAAATGTATTAGGTAACATATCCCAGAATATCTATAGTATTCTATGTCATTCACTCACATAAAGTGGATCTCCACCTAAAACCCCTTTGATCAAAGCGAAACATGGATACTGCAGTAAGGACACGACTCCGGACAAAGACATGATCAGCCCGTACAGCTTCCCAAAGTGGCAGGCGGGAAATCTGGAGAGGAAAAAACATGCTGTTAAAAACACAATTGCAAACTTATATATAGATCAAATCATGCTAACAATTATCCTTAACCACTATAATAGCTACCATTAAATATACAATGTTTTATATGTTTAGTAACCGTGTACAATGTTCTAGTACTGAAAATGTCCTGCTCTTAACCATTACCTGCTCTTAACCACTTTTATATACAGTAAAATTAAACTTGTAGTATTAATAAAAACTCATACAAAATACATTATTTTCCTGTAATTTCTTTCTAATTGTGTGAACGTTTTTGCCTTGACTCAGGGCGTTAAAAAACTTAGGGTCAATTTGGCAAAGTAGAGTACTAAGTATTTGTTATTTGAGTAAACACTAACTAGCTCAGCAACCTAACCATAGGTGCAGTTTGTTTCTTAAAGGTCCTATATTATGAAAGATTAAGTCCTGTGAGTTGAAAATACTCTGTTCACCTTGCGATGTTTATCTGTTGCCTCAATTGAACTGCTTTACCATACACTAGAATAACCCTAGATTGTTTATTATTTAAAAGGTTTGTAATTCCTTGGCAAAAATTATCTAAATGATTCCATCAAAAGTATATGGAGTTTAAAAACGCACTTCCTGCATTACCACTTAACCACAAAGTGGAACAGTGTTATCAGTTTGAGAGAAGAACACTGCCTAAATGTGCAGGACTTGTGTTGAATGTGTGAATGGAACAAAACACAACTGCAGGTATGTTTTTGAGGAAGAAACAACATAACCAATTTAAAAATAATTAATAACTTACATGTAGCTGAACTGTGCCTAGTCTAGAAAGAAATTAGCTTCAAGATGGCGATAGTTTTAAAATACAATAAGAAACTACAATACTAATTTCCTTCTATTTCTGAGTTTCAGAGAGATGTGAAGTTAGACATGGTGCATATAATCTGGAAACTGGCAGCGATACTTGCTTACCAAGACATGTGGCATTAACCCACAACAGAGTTCTAAAATGAGGAGAACATTTTTCCAACAATGGCTGATGCCTCAGGTTAATGCAGACTACTTACGCCAGACTGATGAAGGCTGCGTTTCCCCCGTAGAGGAAGGAGCGGTTGATGACTTGCAGAATGAAGGTGAGATACTGCAGTGGGAGGACGGGGACCGAGGCGCACACCGAGAAACAGAAACACTGAAGAGCCGTGAGGAGCAGGGACAGTACAGAGGAGCGCAGGTCCGCCTCCTGTTCAGTCTCACCTGGGACAACACAAGTTAGAAGGGGAAATGAAGTATGCCATGTTGTAGTTTATCAGCAATTATATACTGTTTTTATTACATATCTGTACATGTCATTGTTTTCCATTTGACCTTTGTTTAGCCAGGGAAGAATTTATACATGGAAGTGTCTAGTAAAAGCAGCTTGAATGGTAAGTTGTCTTATAAGACACTTGAAGTTATTGTCAATTTATTCTCTGCATTTTATCCTTTTTCCAACACTGGGGGACCCATCTCCAGATCTTGAGCACAATCAGTCAGGACTACATATCAGGAGGATTTTTCTATTTTTTTTAGGTTGAATGGTGATGATGGGGTGCAGTCTGAAAAGCAGTCGTTTCTGCCAGTCCGCCAAAAGGGCCTTTAGAGTTAAACACAAGCCACAGTGACGATTATTAAACACGGCATTGAACATTCAATGGTAATGAATGAGTTAACATGTGAGATGCATAAGTCACCCAGTGTTCCAACAGTTTGACCAGACAAATCAAATCTCCAAACAAACACATCGGGCACTCTGATATTCTCAGTGTTTTACCAGAGGCGAGAGGCTTCCCCTTGTGTCTGTCCATGATGAGGCCGTTCCAGGAGCACAGAGCACGCCACAGAGCTGCGTCATGGCAAACGCATTGGTGTATTTACTCACTGAAAGGGACCAACAGACAAGTGTAGGGCAACTGCATGTCATTAGTTCTTGTGAGAGGATGAGGGGATTTTTATGAGTTACCTAAATCTGGGTTATCGTTTGCCAGTCGGCTTATTGTGGGGTTAAGAGTTCCGCTGAAGAGATAGTGTCTGAGCTGCATGACTGATAACCACATCAGGTGCCAGACGAAAACCCAGGATAAAACGCAGCTTCGGAAACTCTGAGCTGGAATTAAATTGCAAAAGAGTGATAAATAAATTCAAGATTCAAAAGCAGAAAGCGTTAACGTTATGTTGAAATCTCAAATACCTTTTTGTGGGGACGTGCTATCTTCATATTCCTTTATAGATACGGCTTCTGTAATTTCAAACTTTTCCACATTGTAAGAATTTGCCTTTCCACAAGATAAGTTCCTAAAAATGATGCAATGCCGTTAAGATGAAGCTATAATGACATCATTTCTAGACGTCATTATAGCTTGATTCAGTAGTTCATAATGAAATTGAAATACTAAAAGCCTTTTTGACTTACCCATAGTTGTACTTCTCTGGTAGAGGGTAGGGAATACGAGATCTGGGCATCAGTAAAAATGTCCTTGTGAGGTGAATGATGCCACACAGAGACAAAGCGATAAAGGAGGAGCGTAAAGAGACTCCTTGTTCATGTAATATCTGTGGGGGGAAAACATATTGGACAGCACATTAGTAATGAGCACCTTCCATGAAGGACACGTAATATTAAGACCAGCAACTGGTTTTGTAAGATACATCACAGATGGAGATGCAATCATTGTTTTGCCAGAATGTGTGGATCATTATAACTTTGTTCTATTTTAGATGTTGCTGCTGTTTTGCTCTGTTGAAGTTTTATTGTATGTTGTACCATGACAGTACACCTCTAGCTATCATTGATAAACCTTACTCAAATCACAGTATGATCTAAACAAAAATATAACAACAAAGTCAAGTTATTTTCTATCTGGCTGTTTATGTCAACCTTATTTTATCTTTCAGAAGGTTTGATTTAATTAGGCTTGTCACAGATTAGAAGAATGGTGATTTAATAGACAATAATTGTGAATAATAATTCAAAGGATTGTGAGTTTGGTTTTGTAACATACCTACTGTAGTCGCCATATACACCCCCTACCACTATGTGGCATTGTAGCTCAGTGTGGATGGAACGCTCCCACTATTTAAAAGCTAATTAGAAGCACTGGGAACCAGTGGAACCAGAATGGCTCAGGCTCAGGCTCAGTTACAGAACCTTGGGCCACAACCTAGTCACAGATTATACCTTCATTATTTCACCCGTTAGTGGATCAAAAATATCACACACAACATATCACATGTTTTGTATTTGCTCTTGTGTCTTGTGGAAACCCAAATTACAAAAGTGGATCCTGATTTAAGTAACGTCTATAAAGAGTGGTCATGATGCAATGTCAGCTCTGTGTAATGTTACCTTAAATATAAGAAAAACAGCAGATGAGGAGTCGAAGGCCCCGTTGTACAAAGTGATGACAGTGGAGCGATGACCAGCAAACAGGTTACCCACCTACAAGCACAGCAAACTATCATACAAACACGTCTTAAGTGCCTATCAAAATGACATGAAGCTATTAATGAATATAAAATGGTGACATTAGAAAGCACACTTGTGCAAGAACTTGGTACACTTCATATTCCCTGTCCTGAGATCTACATTAAGGGTGAACAGTGCAAGTTTTTTCTATTCTTCATGGAGATATTTTGCCTGGAATATCACACGGATTACCATTAAACTCGCACCTCCCAACATAAAAACATGTAATTGTCACTCCAAATTGAACGATAATCACAAGGTCATATTTAATACTGTCACGTGGCCTAGTTCAAGCTTTGGAATTGTGCTTTACTAAAAAGAGTTTTCACCTGCATGTTTGTTATAAGAAGTAGAATCCCTCCCACACCGATGCAGGCCATGGCCGGGAAAAGCATCTCTGAAAATGCTTCATGAAAAGAGGAAAACAACCATTTTCTTTATATCTTACATTTACTTTGAGGTCAAATAGATGATTAACTATTTAAATGTATTTGACACAGCATTATACACTTACCAGCACTAGAGGTGGCCACAAGGACGGTGCCAGTTGTATAAAGGAATCTGTATCAAAACAACAACACCTATTTTAGAGTGAAAAAGCCTAATCAGACAAATCATGGCTGAAAAACTGCTGAAATAACGTCAAATTAATTTATACGGTAATTGTAATTTGAACTCCAGCGCACATAATGCACTGAACAAGCGGTTTTGTCACAAAGACAGTACCATAACTGGACCAAAAAGATATATACGTGTTGCGATATTGATGGGAAAAACTGTGCACGTGTAAAAATAAAAAATCAGAGAAAATCAGAGAGCAGTCCCAGTTTAGAGTGGCTGTTATCGTGCGTATGACAGGTTTTTATGATGTTCTCATTTTGAATTTAATAAGTGAATTTATACCCGTTGTAAGGCAAGGCAAGTTTATTTGTAGAGCACATTTCATACACAAGGCAATCCAAAGTGCTTCACAGCAGGAAAAATGCATTAAAATCACAAAGAAATTACAGATACAATAAAATTAACTAATTAAAAACAATTTAAGTCATAAAAGAGAAGAGTGCAAAGAAAATCCTTTCAGTCATATGCACAGCTAAACAAAACAGTTTTTAGCTTAGATTTGAACATTGTCAGAGTAGAAGCCTGTCTCACATCTTCAGGAAGACTGTTCCAGATTTTAGCTGCATAAAACTGAAACGCAGATTCCCCATGTTTAGTCCTGACTCTGGCACCAGCAAGAGGCCGGTCCATGTTTAGTCCTGACTCTGGCACCAGCAGGAGGCCGGTCCATGTTTAGTCCTGACTCTGGGCACCAGCAGGAGGCCGGTCCATGTTTAGTCCTGACTCTGGCACCAGCAGGAGGCCGGTCCATGTTTAGTCCTGACTCTGGCACCAGCAGGAGGCCGGTCCATGTTTAGTCCTGACTCTGGCACCAGCAGGAGGCCGGTCCCTGAGGTCCTCAGAGTCCGAGATGGTTCATATGGCACTAACATACCCAAGATGTACTTTGGTGCTAGGCCATGGAGAGACTTGTACACAAGCAGAGCTGCTTTAAAGTCTCTTCTCTGAGCCACAGGGAGCCAGTGCAGAGACCTGAGAACAGGACTAATGTGATCATACTTCCTGGTTCTAGTCAGGACCCGAGCAGCAGCGTTCTGGATGTCCTGCAGCTGTTTTACAGCTCGTTTGGAGAGACCAGTGAGCAGGCCGTTACAGTAGTCTAATCTACTGGAGACAAACGCATGGATAAGTCTCTCCAAGTCTGGTTTAGACACTATATTTTTGATTTTGGCAATGTTTTTTAGATGGTAAAAAGCTGCTGATGTTATTGATTTGACGTGGCTGTTAAAGTTCAAGTCTGAGTCCATTATTACCCCCAGATTTCTAACTTGATTTGTAGGTTTTAGAGCGAGACTCTGGAGGTGACCGCTAACACTTTCTCTTTATTTCTGTGGGCCAAAAACGATTATTTCAGTCTTGTCTGAGTTCAGCTGGAGAAAGTTGTTTTGCATCCACAAACTGATCTGTTGGATGCAGTGACAGAGTGAATCCACTGGTCCATAGTCACCTGCCGATAGCGAAACATAGATCTGAGTGTCGTCTGCATAATTGTGATAGGACACATTTTCACTGCGTATCAACTGACCTAACGGCAGTATGTAGAGGTTGAACAGAAGGGGACCCAGGACTGACACTTGGGGCACTCCACAGGTCAGGGTCATGTGGTCTGAGACACAGTTACCAATTTCAACAAAGTACTTCCTGTCTCCCAGATAGGACCTTAACCAGTTTAGGGCAGTGCCAGTGATGCCCACCCAGTCCTCTAGTCTCTGTGAGAGGATCCCATGATCGACAGTGTCAAAAGCAGCTCAGATCTAACAGAATTAAGACTGAAGCTCTGCCCGTGTCAGTGTTCAGGCGGATGTCATTTGTCACCTTGACAAGAGCAGTCTCAGTGCTGTGATGAGGTATAAAACCTGACTGAAAAACATCAAATGAGTTGTTTATTAAAGAGGAAATCTGTGAGTTGTTGGTAAACAACCTTTTCAAGGAATTTGCCCCAAAATGGCAGATTAGAGATGGGCCGGTAATGACTCAGTACTGCGGCATCAAGACTGCTCTTCTTTAGGAGAGGCTTTATGACCGCAGTTTTCAAAGACATTGGGAATGTTCCAGATTGAAGCGACATGTTAACTATGTGAGTGAACGGTGCAAGTAAACTGTTCAGCACAGACTTTAGACGTCTGGTGGGTAACACATCGAGGCAGCATGTAGATGAACTCAGACTGGTGATGATCTCATGGACAGTTTTGTCAGTTACTGTGTCTAGGTGGTTTTAGGGTATTTTTTTGCATTGTGGGATTTATAGCATTTTTAATGCCCTGAACTTTGTCATTAAAGAATAATGCAAACTCATTACACTTGGATGTGGAAATGAGTTCTAACGGCAGCTGAGCTGGAGGGTTTGTTAATCTGTTTACTGTGGCAAACAGGACACGCGAGTTGTTACTGCAGCTTCCAATTATTTCAGAAAAATATCTTTCCCTAGTTCTACATAAGATTAGGTTGTACATGTTCAGCTTTTCTTTGTAAATCTATTTTTGAACCTGGAGCTTTGACTTGCGCCATTTCCGTTCGGCCCTGCGGCACTCCCTTTTCTGTACCCTGACCGAATCATCATTTCTCCACGGCGCCTTCTGCTTATTTTTAACCATTTTAGCCTTCATAGGGGCGATGGTGTCCAGAACATTCAAAACACTAGATGTAACAGAGTTCAACAAATCATTTACATTAGAACATGAGACATTTTTAAAGTTTATCATTTCCATAAACAGTGCACCTGTGCCATCACTTATGTGTCTCCTCTGAACAACTGCAGGACCAGCTGGTGGTTTGGGAAAAACAGACAGGTCGTCATAAATAAATTATAATTTTACACCAATCCAGTAGTTGTATGTGGATTCTGTAAAAAAGTGACATCACTCTAGGGACACTCATTCCATCTAAAGTTTATGCATCATTTAAACAAACCAAACTACTTTTTTGACCCTGTAAACATTATTTCAACAAAATGTAGGTGCCCAGTGGTTACTAGGTAATTTCCTAATATGATGTCACCAATTACAATCAGGAATTAAAATAAGAACCCTAAAAAGTGTGCTATTCTGGAATAAAATGATTTTATCGTAAAACAACATTTTAGTTCAATCCAACCTGTCATAGAAGAACATGTCCACCAAGTTCTTTCCCTGTCAGGCTCTGGCATTGGCAAGAATTGTTAACTATCTTTCAGCAATTTTTCCACATCTGCTGCTTGTATGGAATCAAAGGAGTTTTCCAGAACTATAAGAAATAAAATGCATATACAGGCCTGTGACCCACTAACCTCTGGGGCTTGTGAGTGATTACCTTAAATCCACTTATCAGTGTCCACAATGTAACTATCAGTGTGTATCCATGTTACAGATAAGCTTTCCTCAAGAATTTATTGGATTAAATATACCCTTTAGAACCTTATTCAACCTGACATCCTTAAAATTGACAAAAAATACATTTAAGATACATTTTTGTCAGACAGCATATATAAAGAACTAGTGTTTGGTTAAGAGGTTGCATGCCTCAGGTGTGTTTTATTTATTTATGATTTATTTGATAAGGACAGATACAACAAATATAGATTAGCAGTAAGATGATATCATAGTGGTTATAGCCATTGCTAATTTGTTTTGAAATGTTGACATAAATGCTTTGTTTGTAAAGGGGGTCATGCAAAACGCAAGATGATTTCAAGACATCCAAAACATAAACTTCTTATCCCAATTCTTATCTCTAGAACTTTCAAACAATAACATTAACACTTGTTTGAATAAAAGAAGCTCATCACTCACATTCCCAGCAGTCTGGTCACTGTGGTGCCAAAACGGTCAAAAATATATCCATTTGTGAAAGTCATGAAGTTATTGAGGAAGGATCCTATGGTGAAAACCAGAGAGAACTGCTCATCCTGACGACTACAGTCTGGAAAAAACAAACAGACAATGAAGAATGGCCTCAAAAACAGACTTATTCTTTAGTATAATGTTAAGTGTACTCACATCCCTACATTTCATAAGCCTATGATATTTAGAGCTGGAGACAGGAAATATGCCTAAACTTCACATTTTTGTTTTTACCCCTCATCAGGAACTCAATTTGGACATAAACATCAATATTTTATCCCAATTTATTTCAAAATATGCATAAATTCTATACATTTTTCATGCGATGACGTTTTTTATGTTTGACTTTTACCTGGAGCTAGTGAAGTGTTGGAGGTGTTGCTGGGACTCGCTTCACAGTATTGCCCACCCGAAGAGCACCCCAGCGAAACACAGGCACTCCACCATCCCAGAGGCCAGAGTGAGCCAGTACCTCGGCCTCGTACCTCCATTAGACCCCTTCATGGTCTCCTGGTTTCCTCCAAATTATAACAACGGGTCAGATTTTAACCACTGCAATGGAGACGTTTTGTGTGGTCCAAGAACTGTTTGAAAAAAGCAGACAAACTGAATTTTACAGGACTAGTGTAAAGTGATTATTGCAACTTTGCTCTCTACTGTATACTTTAGAGACAAATAATGGGGTGAATTAGGGCATGCCATTAAAAAAAGCCATGGGATTGAAACTAAACTCCAGTTAAATTAAATCAAAGACAGGCTAGTAGTACCACAAAAACTAAACATCATAGTGTCATATTTGAAGTAGGAGTGGGCAATATGGCAAAAAATTTAGATCTCAATTTTCTTGGAGTCAGATCACAGTTTTAATTTTATCTCAAGGCAAACAAATTCATCTGCTTTTTCTGAAAGTTCACGCTTCATTGTGATTGGTTGAATCCATCTGTCACTCACTCAGAGACTAAATAATGAGAGAGGTGCGACGGGGCAAATAATGTCTGTTTTTGAGCAGTTGTATTATAAATCAAAATAAATGATAAAGACCTTTTTTATGGCTATGACACTTTCTACACTATTATCTTCTCACAAATATGTAAAGGTTGATAGACCCTGTAACTTTGGCCTAGGTTATCTGGAAATGTACAGGGTCTGCTGCGCTGTAATATACACTATGCTTGATAATGAAAAAACACCCTTCAGTAATAGCAATAATGTTCCAGAATGAGAAATCAGAGTGTGTGGGAAAGTCTTGGATCAGTTTTAAATTGAACAAATCAACAGTATCCAGAGATGGGTTGCTATGGGTAGTTATTCAAAAAGCTATTGCACCATGTGTCACTATAGCCCTGTTGTTTATGTCCCCTCGTGGACGACAGGCGGTGCAGCCGTTAGTGTAATCCAGATTATTCCTAATCTACATTGGCACAGGGCACAACGTGGACACGCAGCCAAGTGAGCAAGCAGGAGGAAAGAAACACATTCAAATGCTGTTAATAGATCACAAATTCTTTTAATTGAAGGCTGCAAAGTTGAAGCAACAAAAATGTCAGGGAAATAAAAATAAAAAACATATGACATAAGGTCCGTTTTACTTTCACCTTTGCTCCTTTCTTACTATCATGTGTGCATAATCTCTAAAGTTATATAGAAAAAAGAAGACGCAGAATGTCCTAAAAGTAACAAATTGCGCCTTTTAACATAACGGGCTACTCACCAAGACGCCCCATGAACACTTGTAGATGCCAGGATGGTGCACATGTCAGGTCTGTGGGTCAGTGCGTCTGAGCGTCTGTGGCTGTTTCACAAAGCCTGGGTCCGATGTGGGCGTGGTTAGTCGTGTTGCAAGGTCCTCAGTCCAGATAATATAATAGATCCATGCTCCAGATACATGTGTCCTCCGTTTGGTTAGCATGTGGCTAATTCACCAAGGATACATTAGTGTAGCCTTAATCCGATTTCACGGTATAAGTGAACACAATGGTTCGACTGAAAATACATGTTCTAAATCTAATTTTGAGTTCCTATTATGGTACTGTTCAGAATACAGTGAATTCTCTGAACTCAAAGGAATGCATAGTTTTAGTTTTATTTAACAGTAATTAAAAAATACATTAAAAAGATATTACAGCTCTTGTGGTGAGTGCATGTGCGACATTTCAGAATCAGAAGTCAGAAAAGGTTTATTGCCATTGTCAATGAAACAAATTCACAAACATAAGAACTTTTGCTTTTGTGTTGGATAAATAAAGTCGTAACTGTTTTATTCCCTTGTTCTGTTTCTACATTATAATACAATGCAATTTAAAGTATTATAAGTACAAGTAGCCAACTCACAATAAAGCATTGTATCCAGTATTATCAGTATTGTTTATAATACATTTGTATTTAGGCCATTCTTCCCGGCAAAGTCCACGCAAGCGTCAACAATAAAAAGTCTATAACCTTTATTAGTCAATTTAGGCCTTGGTGATTATTATCATTATTAGGTCGTATTAATAATATTATTTAAATAATGGGGGGATATATTTAATGTATGCAATATTAAAGATAGAATCATAAAAGTCTAAGTTTCCAATTTCCAAAAAAAAGGTTCCGTGCACTCTTCTCTTTGTGCGCGCTGAGGTCAGAGGTCAGCGGGCTGCGGTGATCAGCCGCCAGTGTGTGCGCTGAATGAAGTGCATTGTGGGAAATATACTGCACCGAGTATGGACAAGTCTCCTCTGATGCATCCCTGCTCTAATCTGTAGAGGCAGCCCGGACGACAATTTATCAATGTAAAAATGAATAAATAAAAGGTAGAAATCACAAAAATATGTTAAGATTGAAAAAAAAAAATATATATATGAATCTCTTTCTCGCTCCTTTTTTTATACGGAGCAAAGGGCCAGACACTCCAACAATGAAGTGAACTATTCGAAATTTTGCATGTGGCATTATTTCCATGAGCCTCCACACCTTTAATAACACTGGAACATTAATATTAGGTTGGTATAACATAAACATGTTTGACTTTTTCCCAATTTTACAGTAAAAAGTACTACTTTTTGTTGTTTGGGCCTTAGCAGGAAGCCTGAGGCCTCGAGGGCCAACAAAAATTGGTCTGAGGGCTGCATTTGGCCCCCGGGCAAAAGTTTGCACACCCCTGGTACAGTGTAACCTGGTAACACATACTTTGAAGAAGTACAACTACAGTAAGTGGCAGTAAATGCACCTTTTCCATTGGCTGCCACCCGTCATTAAAAGTAACACAATAACAACAACAATAAATGGAAATGGAAAAACAGAAAAAATGAGCAAAATTACATACAGGTGGAAATGTCTAAATAAAAATACATTTTTAAAATAGGTTACATAAAATGTAACAATGGATACCTAAAAAAGGTAAAAAAAACAAAAACATTTGAAATACATAAAGTACATGCATGTTTTTTTTTTTTTTTAATCTAGGCATGTATGTTTAAGTATTAATCTATTTAAGGTGATCAATGTATTTATCACTACGTGTATTATTTATATAATCTTTTATTCATTTATTATTCATTGTATAGTCTTTTATAAAGAAAGTGTGACTGGACCAATTAAAAGTAATAGTGATTTTCAATACTGATTGAAAAGAGTTAAAAGCAGGCTAATGCCTTTTAAACTTTTTTTATTTACCAGTTTTTATTAGCTAAATACAAACAAACTTTGCCACTAAGGTTACAACTTGCCGATTGTTGTTAAAATGTGTTGCCCTTGTATCCTCAGGAACACATTTTCATCCATTGTCCTTTTGGCTGTACCTCAGTTTTTTTTCTAAAAGAACATAAACAAATCCATATTTTGGACATTTATTGTGCAATAACATTTTAATATCTTGAAATTATAAAAAAATTGAAAATATAAATGTTACAATTTACAAATTGTAAAAATGTTATAGAGACACACTTAAAAGACACCATCTTCATTCCTATTGGTCCGCCTTTGTAATGCTACAGGTGAGTGCCAGGTAAATTTAACCAATCACAACTTAAGAAGCAGGCTTTAGCTGTCTCTTAAAGTCAACATAAAGCAAACGTGAAACTGTGATTAATTAATAATAACTGTAATCTAGTATTGCTTTTTTGTGCTGAGATGTGCTGAGATGATCACAGTACACGGTAAATTGCTTTATGACCTTTTCTGAGCATTGTTATGAACATCCAAACATGGTTAATGTGTTTTCAGAAGACAAAACCGCATCTTAGTCACATGAACTTTACCCCTCTAATATCTACCACAGTACAGCTTTTCATGACGGCGCAGACTGTATTCCCATTTAAAAGGCTTGCCACAAAATCG
The DNA here is from genome assembly GCF_026437365.1 of Eucyclogobius newberryi. Taxonomy (NCBI): domain Eukaryota; kingdom Metazoa; phylum Chordata; class Actinopteri; order Gobiiformes; family Gobiidae; genus Eucyclogobius; species Eucyclogobius newberryi. The sequence goes on from NW_027316056.1 coordinate 15,093,330, forward strand.
ACAGGCCAGTTGCTTCTCCTGTGTGTGTTTCAAATAGTGCGCTTTCAAAAGGCTCGGGAAGCGGTACGCCTTGTTGCAATGCTCACACGTGAATAACACTTTGTTGGTTTGAGGTAACATCTGAGTGTTGCCATTGCTTGGTTTGTTCCAGTTTTTATGCAGAAAAGGATTTGAGAACATAGGCCTTGGTATGTCCAAAGAAGCAAAGGCCATATTATAAGAAGTGTTGTAAGAAGCTTGATTGACCAAAAACGATTCCTATGAAACGAAATACAAAAAATCTAATTACTTTACAAACTTTAAAGCTCAACATTTGAGTAAAAATGATGTTGTACAATGAGTGCTTACCTGGACAGTGGGCTGAACTTGTGTTACCATCTGACCTGTCTGCATTTGAAATCTTGTGCAATTTCCTAATTCAGAAATGTCAAATATCAGTTCTACACAAAATACTGTACACACAATTCACACATTTAGGGGCCACAGCAGATCCAGATCCTCCCAGTTTGAAGTGATTTGCAAATTGTCATCAATAGCAAACTATGCAAATCTACACCGATACACTTATTGCAGATTTAAACTGTAAAATTTGTTAAAACAATTTAAATGAATGGGAAAAAGTATCACATTCTGTCGATAATCCAAAATTAGTTTTCAAATTATGCTAAATACTTCTTGAAAGGTTAAAAATCAGTTGTCTTGGGAGTTGGAATATGTGATTGAACAAAAAGTGTCTTTTTTTACTTTATTATAGTTTTATTATTATGATTTTAATATGCAGATCAACACATAAAAGGAAGCAGATTTGCTGTGGGTAACATGAAGAGACTAGCGATAGCAAAGCAATAAAACTAAATCATTGACAAATTCAAGAAACAGAAAGGTTGAAACGGATATAATTTTAACTTTTATTGTTAAGAAAAAGTAAATGATAAAATTAAGAGATTTCCTCTTTTCAACTGTTTAAACAATCACAACTTATTGATGCATTTTCTTGTTGTGTGTTTTCATGTGTTCCTTCAGGTAGACCATTCGAGAAGTCTTGTAGCCACATATTTGACACACACTTGGCTGCACGTCTAGATGCATGACCTCGTGGCGGCGCAGGTGAGATCTCGTGATGAACGCTTTCCCGCAGATTTGGCAAACGTGCGTCCTCTCCCGCGTGTGCCACAGTCGGTGATGCTTCAGATCGCTGGGATAACAGAACGTCTTGTTGCAGAAGTCGCACTCGTACTTTTTAACCTGCTTACTCGGGGGTAAACTCTGCTCAGAGTGGCCCGCGTACTGTTTGTCTGGACTAAAAATGTACGCGTTCATTTGCTGATCTGGTAAAGCGAAAGGAGGGAGGTCCAGCATATGTCCGGCGTTGTTTAAAGGAGCGGTCATTGCTTCTTCGGGTCTTGCGTCAAAGCTATCAAAATTGATCTCTTGCTCGACATTAGAATCATAATTATCTATATTCCTACCTGTCTCAAAGCCTGGAGTTTCTTCCTCTTGTTTGATATGAAACGCAACATCACGAACGTGGTCTTCTTGATTTGTGGAAACGTCTTCATATGTTGTACACTGGGTTTCATCTGCTGAGCTATAATCAGTGAGATGGTTTTTGCTGTCCTCTGGCAGCTCAAAGCTCGTCTGCCTGGACTCATCGTGAATACATTCTCCCTCCTCTCGGCTGGAAGAAGGATTTGTGGAAGTTGTAGCAGCTTGTTCAAACTTGCAGTTGGTTGACAAAGTCTCCTGTAAAACAAAGTTTAATTTTGTAAAGTTGGTCACAAACTTGAGGAATAATACACTAAGACAAGATTTCATTGTCGTTTGGTTGTGGTCTCAGTAATCGTGAGTAGTCATTACAGCGTGTTCCTTTTTTTCCACAATAATCGTAACACTAAACTTTGATATCGTGACATCCCAAAATGGGGCACTAATGCATTCAGTATACACTGTCAAAATTACCTTGACTTTGTTGGAAAAGGCATTTGGGAACTTCAAATAATTCTGTTTGCTTCCATGTTTCTCTGTTGCGTCTTCTCTGCTCGTCGTTTGGCCCATCTGGTCTGGAGGTTCATTGTGTTCTGAAATGACAAGGTGAAATAGATTGTAGTATATTCTCACAGAAAACAAATCCAAACCGGTATTTAAGTCACTGAACATAATCTACAGATACTTAAAAACAGCTGCAATGACCAAAAACGATAGCAAGCAAATGGTAAACATAAATAATGGTGGGCGATATAACAATTTTCATACGATAGTGTGTAATAAGATAAGATAAGATATTCCTTTATTGTCCACACATGAGGAAATTTCATTGTTGCAACACAGGTAAATACAGAGGAAAAGGACAGATAACTATAGGAAGTTTAAAAAACACTCAATAGAAGAACTCTTATAAACAAAACTTTTATAAACAAAAACTCCTATAGACAAAACCTCTCATTTCCTAATAAGGAATGGAGGGGAAAAATAAAGATAAAATACAATAATCCGACACTCATTTTTAATTTGGTCTTTTATTATAAATTGTATCCTCATTATTCACATTTTTCCTAATCTTCAAAACAACATTCGCAACATTAAATATTTTTCAAAAATATTCCCATCTCTAATAAAAAAAAAAAAAAACACCACAATGAATTATAAGTTAAGTAAACATGTAAAAATATATCATATTTACTGATAATCTAAACAGACTGTTCCTTACTGATAAATGTTTTCTTGTCACCTATGTCATTAACTGAAGTAATAAAGTAGTAATAAGCATGTTTACTCAACATTACATTTGCAATTTCCTTCATTTAACTTTGGCACGGATTCTTTAGTGGTTCTCTTCCCCACTTGAGTCGAACCATCTCTTGATGTGAGTTCTACCATCAGAGAAGGACTATCACACGTTCTTACCGTCCTGTGGCTCGACATAGAAGGAGGCGGAATGATGGTAAACGCTCTCCCCGCGGTCCTCTTTCGCTTCGTACAAATCCTCGTTGTGACTTTTCTCCGGGCTAATCTCTTCGCACAGATCAAACACCAGCTCTTTTATCTCCTCCACGGCCAAAACCATCAACTTCTCCAAGATGGCGGACAGCTGGGAGTGAAACGCAACGACGGCAGCCTGCTTTTTGAGACGCATTTTCCTCGGTTTGCAGAGATTTATCCAAAGATCGGCGTAAAAGTGTCAAAGATGTGGCGTTTTTTTGTGTTAGCTAGCCGAGTGGTTCTTCTTTGTGTGAAAATAAAAGACAACACTGCGTTTAGTAAACACGTTTAAGGTGTTGGCGCCACCTACAGCACTGGAGTGGAAGCGTGGAGCGTCCTCTGCCCAAACAGACTCATGAAATAGGACACATATTACGGTATGTTCTTTTTTTTCCTAGTACTTCGTAATAAACTGTAATATATGCATCATTATGTTACATTTCCTTCTTTGAAAAACATGGTCTAAAGCTATTAAATTAAAAAAAACAGCTCTGTTGACTTCTCATAAACAATGCTATCTAATGCTAAAGCGGGTGGGGATAAGTTTGGTCCTATAATGTTCCACAGAATGCCATAAAACTGGTTCATAGATTATAAGTAATTCTCCTTTAATGTTTATAGCATGAGAAAGCAAATAAGCAAATAGAAGGATATCGGCCTACAGTATTGAAATGCAGATTGTTACAGCTTTTCGTCAGACATTTGTGTTTTTTTCACATATCCATTTAGAATATTTGTGACACTCACTATATTCCCAATAACGAGTGGACCAGTGTGAATAGGTTAAAATGCAGTTATTGGCCTTGTGTTTGGATGGAGAGTACCAGCTTACCCCCAACCTGAAAAATATGAACAGGATTAGTTTCACTTCAGTTACTTTTACATTTTTTATCAATGAAACATACCCTGTTAAATTGGTTAAAATGGAGCCATCCACCCATTTCCACTTCCCCTCCTCATTTGTGTTTCTCAGCCCAATCCAGAAGTACAGATTCAAAGAACTGACAAAGTCCTGATCATAAAACCACACAACAACAACAACAACAACAACAACTGTCATCATCTTGAAAGAACACATTTCCTACACGCTGAAGAGTATGGTGGAACTGGGGACTCATAATTAAAGATAGACGGTGTAATTTTTCTAATGGTAATACGGTCCTGCTTATTACCATGGCGATATTGTAAATGGCATTCACATTTTGAAATTATTGGAATATATAATGACATATTTTCAAATGGAGGACAGAGGTCTACATAACTCACTGGGAGATTCACTGTTTTTGAAAGACTTGTATATAGACCATGAATGTTGAACCTTATCATTTTTTATTGATTAGTAAATGGCACCACAAACTTGCCATATTAATCTTATGGCTTCAAGTCCTTAAAGCCCCATGGTGTAACTTTTTACTCAAAAATAGAAAAGCATGTTTTTTTTTCATTTTGGGAGTTTTATTGCACTAAAATGTTGAAATGTTGAAATGAAAAACATGCGTCCTCACTGTTGCATCTCCACAAACCTGAACCTGTCTTGGCCTGTACGTTGCCTGACCAGCCACCTACATTCTGCACCTATGTCTCTCCAGAAAGTTACATGGTGTTACTTTAGCTGACACCAATTACACGTTTGGGGTTGAAGAATGGCACCGCTTTCTGAAGCTAGTTGTGAAAAAATGCATATCAATTTTGTTTATTTATGCTGACAAAGAAGACACTGAACAAACTGTTTTGTCTCACATTCCTTAGCATTCTGTCTTGTTTTCCTGCTTCGTAATAACCTTTACAGGCACAATTCCACAGTATGGCAATCAACTCTCAAGAATGACTCATGAAACTTATGTCACGTTATATCAGTTTCCTGTTAAGAGAGCCCACCACAGGCTTCAGCGTCAGGGAAACACCTACTGTAGGTTAGCTCGTTTGTTGCATCACCTGCTTGTCTTTGCTGTCGATGATGATCAGATCTGCTCCTCTGTTTCTGCAGTCCTGTCTGCTCTCCTCCCAGGTCTTTAGTCCAGTCGAAATGTAATAAAAACTCTGGTTGTTTGATCTGCATCCATCTTTACAGAAGTTACCTGAACGTAACATTAAAAGGAATGACATCAGTGCAGTGTTTATGGTGCATTTGCCCAAAAAACAAACAAAAACAAACAAATAACTTAATTCCTCTCATCTGGAGGAAATCCAGATGGAGAGAAAGTGAGCATGCAATCAAAGGTAGACTATAGATTAAAGAAGAACCCTGTTTTTTTTTTAAATATAAGAACAGAATAAATGAATATATATATATATATATATATATATATATATATATATATATATAGATTATCGAAACATGTACAAATAATGTTGATGAATGTTGATTTTAAATGATGATGATAAACTTACCAAGTTCAAGCCTCTCTCTGTTCAGTTGTTGATGCAGATTTAGGTCTGGTTCAAAGAGACATATTCAAAACTCATGAGCTTTTAGGTTTCATGCTGTCATAAAGAATCTTAGGTCTAAGTTTTATAGGACTGGGACAATTTCACATGGTCTTGCTGTATTTTAATGTAACAGGAAAATGTATTGCAATACTTTAAATTGTATTTAATTGTCATCTTGTTTAAAATAAAGCTGTAACTAAATTGATCTGCCAAACATTATGAAAAAATAAAATAAAAAGCTAAGAAAGCGCAACTTCAGCCATTAATGCGCCTCTGCCCTTTTACAAATGCCAGACTGATTCACAGTTAGTTTCTAACTTTAGGAAGCTTCACTTGTGCATTTTATTTAAAGTATTGCAGTTCCTAATGATATTGAACCATAGTACTTATGAATACAAATTAACTTATTTTATTCCAAATGTGTTTTCGAATAACAAAATATATCATGTATCGCAATGTTGAAATACTTCCATATCTTATCGTGCTCTGTATTGTGATCATATTATGCTGTGACAAAAGCGCATCATCCCGGCCCTAGAGTCCTACAACTAGTCTATAACCAGTTACTATTACAAACTAAACTAGTATTTTGAGCCATCTTCTGCATTCTTACTTGACAGTCCGAGAGTTATGATGCCGGCCAATAAAAGATGACACAAAAGACTCAAAGACAGCGAGAGGGCAATGAATGACCTCCTGCTGTAACAAGCTGAAAAAGATAGAATAGTTTAAATGTGAAAAGTGTAGTGAAAATAAAGGTTTACAGCTTACATTGTTGTGGCTGTGAATCGCTCTGGTTTTGGGTGGGGTCTTCCTCCGTGTTTGGACTTGTGTCGGGCTCCTTGTTTTTTGCGCCTTCATAAATGATCACAACTTTTTCCTCAGCGCCTTCTCTTTTTGCAGGAGTCACTGACCTCACGTCTCCCATTTGTTCCCATTCTTCAAGGTCGTTGTCATAAACCCATTCAGACATGTTTTCTGCTGCTCTGCCTCTGCTGCCTCCCGTTTCAAACTCAGAGTTCTTGTTTCTATATTACTCTGTGTTTTCTCTTCACTTTTCATACTTCCTAATTACACAGGAAGGCAGTGACTTAGGTTCATTTTAAAGACAATATGAGATGTAGTTAACCAAAGCATTTTCTTTAAAAGGAACCTAAGATTGTGGATATATCAAAGAAGACAAAATGAACATAAAATCATATTACAATTTTCTCATTGAGGCAGAGCAGCATTAAACCGAAAAGCACTTATTTTATAATATCTCCACAATTGTATCATCATTGGGATCCGATCACAATATTCTCCAACAATAATAGATTTAATTGTAATTAAATAAAAATATAGGTTCAGTACACTAAAATGGAAGTATAAGCTTTGCCCAGTAATTTGACTTGTTACTTTTAACTTTTGATACCTGAGTAATTTAATTTATTTGAGAGTCTACATCATCTGTCACTTTTGTTGATTCGATGATGCTGTGTGAGTTTTAACAGACTAGTAAAGTTATTCCATGGATTTGTGTGAATGCCTTTATTTCCAGATTACCTTCACCACTTCACATCCACATGAGGTCATCTTCAGTTATGGCATTTTCAGACTTTAACTTCTCCCTCTTTTGGTTGTCCTCCAAATGTCGTACATCCCACTTTTTTATTGATGCTGTATGATTTGTATAAAAAGTGACATTTACATATAAAGCACATTGTTTTTTATTGCCACCTATTTATATATTCCAATGTATAAAAACAACAACCTGTAAATCACATGTGTTGTTGCACACGATCGTTGTATGGACTAAAGTCAGAGGTATTTATCAATCAAAATGTCAAAAAATAACTATTTCAGATTTTTTTTAGATAGCCATAATACTATTACGCACTCACTATTAGTTCCAGAAGATCTTTATTATTATAGAAACATGTTTTTTTGGACTTTGTTTTGTCACATTTCTTGTCTGATTTTCATCATTCAAAGTTCTTTTTGTAGATATTTTTGTGTGATTCCTGCTTTTATTCCTCAGTCTTTTAGTATTTTAGGGACTTCTCATCAAATTTGCAATTTTTTCTATTTTTTAGAGTGGTGGAATAGTAGTAGTTTGTTGCAAACATGCAGTGAACATGACAGCTGTCCAGAACTATTAGAACTACTTTACAGTTCTAGTAATTGTAGCGTATGTAGTATTTTCATCAATCAGTGATCATGATACATTTTTTCCACAATGACAAATTAAAGGTTTCCCTATTAGTACTAGTAGTACTCATTGCAGTTTGTCTGACCGTGTGGTCTTATTATTTTAGCAAATGATATATGATTTTTTAGCTGTCCAGAACTACTAGAACTGTTTTGTAGCTCTAGTAATTGTAGCATATGCAGTGTTTTTGTCAATCAGTAATCATGAGTATTCATTTTGGTGTTTGTCGGTCTTATCAAGTTTCAAGTGTATTCATTTGTCAGTTAAATTTCAGAGACAGAGACAGACTGCTTACTGCACGGTGCTGACTCGTACACTGTGTTTATATTTAATTGTCTTCAAAGCCTATGAAGACTTTTTCTCTCTCTTTCATTTTTTCACGGCATAGCGTGAAACCCTAACCCTAACCGTAAGATCTTGTCTCAAAGAGGTTTGTAGAGTGTTTTCAGGTCTTTTAAGGTTTTAGTATTGTAGATATTTAGTCTTATTTTGTAGTGATGGAAATTATTCTTTATTTGTTCTTGCCTAGCTCTGACGTTGATTCTTCTTCTTCTTCTTGGTATTAAATTATGAATATGCGTTATATCATATACATATAAAAACATATTTTTTCTTGGTATATGCTTTATGTCATCACATGACTGGTCTTCTTCTATGGTGTTTTATGGAGGCTGGTGTTTTATGGAGGCTGGTAGCGACATGACTGGTCGAAGCGGAAAGGAATTGCTTGCTTTATATCGTCAAATGAGTGGTCAGTAGCAGAGCAAATACTTTAGGCTACCTACATAAGAAAAGCAAAAACCTCAAACAACAACAGCTACACAGAAGACGAAGCATGCCCGCCATAAAACACCAAAGAAGAAGAAGAAGCATGCCCGGACACCTGCAAGAAGGCTTCGGCTGCGTCTGAGACCGACCCGTATGAGATCCTGAAGGCGGCGGAAAACAAGAAGAAGGAGGCGGCCGCTGCTGGTTCAACCAAAACTGCGGCTCAAGCCACTAAGCAGCCGGAGAAGGAGTCTCAGAAGGACAGGAAAACCCCGTTGCTAGACAAGAAGGACGAGTCCCAGCCACCTGTCCCACTGAAGAAAGAAGAGGCTGTTGGTGTCCGGAAACGTAAAATGTCCTCTAGCTTGTCCGAGGGTTCTGGAAGTGAGAAGCAGGATGATGCTGCTATTATCGGAGATGAGGGCAAAGTGTGTAAGGTGTTTATAAAGCTTGCACAGGATAATGCGTCCTTTAAGGAGTTGAGTCCAGTGGCATTGACAAAGAGTCTATATAAGGCGGTGGGAGAGATCAGGGAGGGAGAGTCCTTAGAGATGGCTTGCTGCTGGTTATGTGCAAAGAAGCGGTTCAGCAAAGGAAACCGAATGGGAGTAAAAGTCTGGCTGGAAAGAACATTCTTGTTTCGGACGCTGAAAGAAACACGGTCAGAGGAGTTATCACAGGCGTCCCTGCGATGGTAAATGTGGATGACGTAAAGAAAGATTTAACTGGAGCTAAGGTATAGGACGCTAGGCGGTTGAAAGTAACCTGGTTTGGAGAAAGATGTGACAGCCTGTCGGTAATGATAAAACTTGAAGGTAAATGCCTGCCTAGTAAGGTGTTCCTCGGATACGTGAGCTATGGCGTAAGGCCATATGTTCCGCCGCCCCTGCGTTTCTTCAAGTGCCAGCACTTTGGGCATATTGCAGCGGTCTGCAGAGGGAAGCAAATATGTGGTAAATGTGCAGGAGATTATGAGTATGGGAAGTGTGACGAAGGAGCAAAACTGAAATGCTGTAACTGTGGTGAAGAACATAGCTCTGCCTACAGGGGATGCGTGTTTAGCAAAAGAGCTGCTGAGGTGCAGAAAATTAAGGTATCTCAAGGTATATCCTATGCGGATGCAGTCAAGCCTCTCCTTGAACCGACACCTTAACGTGGTGGAGGGGTTTGAGCGCCCGAATGATCCCGGGAGCTATGTTGTCGGGGGCTTCAAGCCCCTTGTAGGGTCTCCCAAGGCAAACAGGTCCTAGGTGACGGGTCAGACAAAGATCGGTTCAGAAGCCTCTTATGATGATAACAAGAACAAGGCCGTTTACGTCGCCCGGATCGGCGTCACCGGGGCCCCATCCTGGAGCCAGGCCTGGGATGGGTGTTCGATGGCGAGCGCCTGGTGGCCGGGTCTTACCCCACGGGGCCCGGCCGGGCACAGCCCAAAAGAGCGACGTGGGGCCGCCCTCCCGTGGGCCTACCACCCGCAGGAGGATCCATAAGGGGCCGGTGCAGAGAGATCTGGGCGGCAGTCGATGGCAGGGGCCTCGGCGACCAGCTCTCCAGACACAGAGACTAACTCTGGGGACATGGAATGTCACCTCGCTGGGGGGGAAAGAGCCTGAGCTTGTGCGGGAGGTTGAGCGATACCGACTAGATATAGTCACCTCACCTCCACGCACAGTTTGGGCTCTGGAACCCATCTCCTAGAGAGGGGCTGGACGCTCCACTTCTCTGGTGTTGCCCGCGGGGAGAGGCGGCGGGCTGGTGTGGGCTTGCTTATAGCCCCTCAGCTCAGCCTCCACCTGTTGGAGTTCACCCCAGTGAACGAGAGGGTCGCGTCCCTCCGCCTTTGGGTGGGGGACAGGTCTCTCACTGTTGTGGCGGCCTACGGGCCGAATAGCAGTGCAGAGTACCCGGCCTTCTTGGAGTCCTTGGGAGGAGTACTGGACAGTGCACCGACCGGGGACTCTACTGGGGGACTTCAACGCCAACGTGGGCAATGACAGTGACACCTGGGGAGGGGTGATCGGGAAGAACGGCTTCCCCAATCTGAACCCGAGCGGTGTTCAGTTATTGGACTTCTGTGCTAGTCACGGATTGTCCATAACGAACACCATGTTCAAGCACAAGGGTGTTCATCAGTGCACATGGCACCAGGACACCCTAGGCCGGAGGCCAATGATCGACTTTGTTGTCGTGTCATCTGACCTCCGGCCGCGTGTCTTGGACACTCGGGTGAAGAGAGGGGCAGAGTTGTCAACCGATCACCACCTGGTAGTGAGTTGGATCCGCTGGCGGAGGAGGAAGCCGGACAGACTTGGCAGACCCAAGCGAATTGTGAGGGTCTGTTGGGAACGTCTTGTGGAGCCCTCTGTCAGTAGGGTATTCAACTCTCACCTCCGGGAGAGCTTCTTCAATGTCCCGGGGGAGGTTGGGGACATTAAGTCCGAGTGGACCATGTTCTCCGCCTCCATTGTTGATGCGGCTGCTCGGAGCTGTGGTCGCAAGGTCTCCGGTGCCTGTCGTGGCGGCAACCCCCGAACCCGGTGGTGGACACTGGAAGTAAGGGATGCCGTCAGACTAAAGAAGGAGGCCTATCAGGCCACTCTGGCGGAGGTCCGGAGGTCATCGACAGGTCGCAGAGGCAAAAACCCGGGCCTGGGAGGAGTTCGGGGAGGCCATGGAGGAGGACTATCGGTCGGCACCAAAGAAATTCTGGCAAACCGTCCGGCGCCTCAGGAAGGGGAAGCAGTGCCTCACCAACACCGTTTACGGTGCGGGTGGAGACCTGCTGACCTCGACTGGGGATGTCGTCGGACGGTGGAAGGAATACTTTGAGGATCTCCTTAATCCCTCAGTCACGTCTTCCGAAGAGGAAGGAGAGACCGGAGACTCAGAGGCTGGCTCGCCCATCACCCAAGCTGAAGTCACTGAGGTTGTTCGCAAACTCCTCGGTGGCAGGGCCCCCGGGGGTGGATGAGATCCGCCCTGAGTACCTTAAGTATCTGGATGTTGTAGGACTGTCTTGGTTGACACGTCTCTGCAACATCGCGTGGCGGTCGGGGACGTGCCTCTGGACTGGCAGACCGGGGTGGTGGTTCCTCTGTTCAAGAAGGGGGACCGGAGGGTGTGTTCCAACTACAGAGGGATCACACTCCTCAGCCTCCCGGGTAAGGTCTATTCCAAGGTACTGGAGAGGAGAATCCGACCGATAGTCAAACCTCGGATTCAGGAGGAGCAGAGTGGTTTTCGTCCGGTCGTGGAACACTGGACCAGCTCTCCATCGGGTGCTCGAGGGTTCATGGACGTTTGCCCAACCAGTCCACATGTGCTTTGTGGATCTGGAGAAGGCTTTAGACCGTGTCCCTCGGGGTGTCCTTTGGGGGGTGCTCCGGGAGTACGGGGTCCGGGGCCCTTTGCTCAGGGAAGTCCGGTCCCTGTATGACCGGAGCAGGAGCTGTGTTCGCATTGCCGGCAGTAAGTCAGACCTGTTCCCAGTGCATGTTGGACTCCGCCAGGGCTGCCCTTTGTCACCGGTTCTGTTCATAATTTTTATGGACAGAATTTCTAGGCGCAGTCAGGGGTCGGAGGTTGTCCGGTTTGGGGACCACAGGATTCCATCTCTGCTGTTTGCAGACGATGTTGTCCTGATGGCTCCATCAAACCTGGACCTGCAACATGCACTGGGACGGTTTGCAGCCGAGTGCGAAGCGGCTGGGATGAGAATCAGCGCCTCCAAATCCGAGGCCATGGTTCTCGACCGGAAAAAGGTGGCTAGCCCTCTTCAGGTGGGTGGGGAGTCCTTGCCTCAAGTGGAGGAGTTCAAGTATCTCGGGGTCTTGTTCACGAGTGAGGGAAGGATGGAGCGTGAGATCGACAGGCGGATTGGTGCAGCGGCTGCAGTGATGCAGTCGCTGCATCGGACCGTTGTGGTAAAGAGGGAGCTGAGCCGAAAGGCAAAGCTCTCTATTTACCGGCCGGTCTACGTTCCTACCCTCACCTATGGTCATGAGCTTTGGGTAGTGACGAAAGAACAAGATCGCGGATACAAGCGGTCGAAATAAGTTTCCTCCGCCGTGTGGCTGGGCGCTCCCTTAGAGATAAGGTGAGGAGCTCGGCCACACGGGGGGAGCTCGGAGTAGAGCCGCTGCTCCTCCACGTCGAGAGGAGCCAGCTGAGGTTGCTCGGGCATCTGTTCCGGATGCCTCCTGGGCGCCTCCCTTGGGAGGTGTTTCAGGCATGTCCCACCAGGAAGAGGCCCCGGGGAAGACCCAGGACATGCTGGAGAGACTATGTCTCCCGGCTGGCCTGGGAACGCCTCGGGATTCCCCCGGAGGAGTTGGAGGAAGTGTCTGGGGAGGAGGAAGTCTGGGAGTCCCTGCTCAGACTGCTGCCCCCGCGACCCAGCCCCAGATAAGCGGCAGAAAATGGATGGATGGATGGATGGAGGTTAAAGTTAATACAGAGAGAGGAGCCAGCGCTGCTCCCAAGAAGTGTGAAGGTTCCAGAATACCTTGGTTGTGGATATAAAGGATTTTGTACTCTTTGTGGTGGATGTTAAAAACTGTGCTACTCAAACTCAAAAGAGAACTGAAAGGATCAGGATCATTGCTAAAGCTGCAGGAAGATTTCTTGGAACAAAAGAGCTTGATTGGGCAGAAATAGAAAAAACGGCTAAAAGCGCTAAATGGGAGTCAGCGTGACGGAGGTCTACTTTTGGGGAATCAGAGTGATCAGAGTGAAGAAATAGAGGTGGGGGCGGTCTCCTTTCCTCGCACAGTCTAGTAGATGCACGGCTGCCAAGCAACGACATAGGTGGAGATATCAAAGCCTAAAGAATGAAGCCTAAAGAATAAAACTGTACGTACCGAACATCAAAGGAGAGCCATGATGAAGGCTTGGAAATAAAGCCGGTCGAAAAATTAAGTCTTAAGAATAAAGTCTGGCGGTAATGTAACACTTGGATACCAACCACCATAAAACAAAGCACTGGAAGTCAAGGCACTGGAAGAAGAACTTTTAGGACTACGAAAAAGTCTAAGGAATAAAGTCTGGCGGTAATGCAACACTCGGATGTCAACCGCCATAAAACAACAACAACAACAACAACAACAACACCATAAAACAACAACAAAATCAATCAAGTCTGAAGAATAAAGTCTGGCGGTAATGTAACACAACAACAACAACAACAGTGATCATGACAACTGTTCAGAACTACTAGAATTACTTTTGTTTATAGTTCTAGTAATTGTAGTGCATGCAATGTTTGCGAGAGACGGCGTAAAAAAAAAAGTCTGTTTGCTGTAACCCGACCCACCATTTTTCAAGTGGGTAGGTAGGTAGGTAAATTCTTCTTTTTTTTTTTTTTTAACTTTGAAGGCAAAAAAAAGATCCAAAATTAATTGTATGTTTGGTGTAATCCTACCAAAATTTTTCAAGTGGTTAGGTAGGAAGGTAAATTCGCTTTTTTTTTTACTTTAAAGCATACAAAATTCCAAATTTGTATATAGAATTTAATGATAATTTGCCTATGAAGTTAAAGGCGGTATGGACGATTTTTCGGCGATTTGAGAACGCAGGCGGAAGTGCACACACGTGCGTTTGTTTATTGGCGCAAACGGAGCGCATCGCATCTCTTGTCTCCCGTAGATTTCTGTCCACTTCTGCGTCAGCTCGAACTGTCTTTCTCCGTCTTCATTTTGCCCCGTACACTGAGGGAACTATATTATGATAGATCCATGCGCTTAGACACGCGGAAACGTGGGGATGAGCCTGACGCGGCTGCAGGTTAGCGGTAGGTGCGTTTTATGATTGATACGTGGCAGGGCAAATGATTTATCCACGCCACGAGGAAATATGATAACAAAATTGCTGAAAAAAATCGTCATCATTTTTTTAAATTTTCATCTTGTAGAATCGTCGACGTCTTGGTCATCATATATGACAAATTCTGCATGTTTCAGCCCACTGTCAAATCCCGTTTTTTTCTATTCTGCCAGTGACACGCAGTGACCGCCAGGGGTCATGCTTCAACAGACAATGACTTGAACGTTCTCCGCTCATGTTAAGTTTCATTTTCATTTCTTTTTCGGCTTCGTAATATTTTTAGCGAGTTCCAGTGATACTAAATTATTCAACACTGCGCTTTTTTGAAAAAATGGTAGGTGAGTCGGCGAAATATAACAAAAATAAAAGAATTTTGCATAATTTTGACAAAATGCTGATATTTTTTTTTTCAGTCGGCTATAATTTTGACGGCTCGGTCGGGTTACGGCAAACAGACATATTATTTTGCTCTGCCCTACTTTAAATCGTTAATTGCAGACCCAAGTGGTCGCCCTACTTTGACCACGCGGGGGCAGCAGAGGACCTTAAAATACACCACTTCCCTACCCACATTGTCCAAAACATAAGTACATTGGTGTTTCTTGAAATCACTAACAATCTAAATCAATGTCCTCGTATGTAAAGAGTAGACAAACAGCTCTTGCAAACTTTTCTGTCGTCATTATGTTGAAATAATGGTGTAATTTTGCGTTTGCTCCTCCTTTTGCCCCCAGCGGAGAGGAAGCGCAGAGACAAGTGAACAACAACGCAAGGGAGAAGATAGGATTGGAAATTGCAAAGGTGGGTGTTTTCCCCTTTTCATTGTGACTCCCCGTCCGGCTGTGCACACCGCTTATTTGCTTTACCTTTCGTGCTGCTTGTTTCGCCACGTTTGGTCAAAATTTGGCACATTATCCGCCCGGTTTTAACTCACTTTCCCCAGGTTTCTTTTGGATTGTATCCGGGCAGAAGAAGCTGTGCTAGGCCTACGTCGAGCTCAAAAAGCACTTATGGACTTTGAGAAAACTCTCTAAACTGCCTTCTTATTAGGTAACTATGCGCTTTTTGTGGGCAAATCTGTGTAAAAATACCCGAATCGTGTCTTTGCTGTGGGAAAAGTTGTTTGATTGGGGGGAATTTGCTTGTTGTGGATGGACGCAGAGTTAGCATGTTAGCCTAGCTGTGGCTAACATGGCAGTAGCTGGTGTCGTGGTTCAAACTAGTGCGCAAACTTGTGTCCAATAAAAGTTTGCATGCAAGACATTTTAATATGAATATTTAGGTAAATGTAGAGCTAGTTCGTGTCAGGTTTTGTGCTGAAAGAGTTCTATTGTTTGTTAAAGTTCCAGATTGTAAACTGAGTGTTATTTATTGGTGGTAATAATATTGCCCACCTGTATGGTTGAGCATATTTTATTATTAGGCTCATTTGCTTTTATTCAGTAAACTAATATATCGTTTTATTAGAAATGAATGTACATTTGACACAATTTAGTATATTTTTTACATGTTGTGTCATTTTTCTATCGCTGGTATCCTGTAGGCCAAAACGAAAATGACATTAGAGTTGATTCATCTATAATCCAGGTGTTCATCCATGTGACTTTTCAAAAAAACTGTAATCAGTAACTGAGGTGGATGAGCATGTTCAAATCACTACAATGTCTTGTGATGAAAGATAATTCCATTATTGCACTGTGGTTTACGTGTATCTGGTTTCTTTCAATCATTGTGGCGCTTGTGAAGTAGATATTTCCACAATTTGAACATTTTACAGGAGGAAGGTGAGCATTAAGGAAGTAACCAGCTCCCGGTCTGTCACTGCCAGTCAGCCAGGTCCAGGAGTCAAAGTCCAGCTCCCTTATCAGCCATTATTCATTGTACCTGAACGAACGCCCTCTCTTACTCTGAAACACTGGAGTAACTGGTCTGTGATTCGCTTCTTCAAGTCTCAGCCGTTCATTGTAGTAGAAGGTGTATTATTAGGCTTTGGTTCTCTGGTTTTAGCAGCTGTTGTTTGATGTGGTGCTGTCGGTGGAGACTGGAGGAGGGTGAGTAGATCAGAAGTGGCAAGAGAGAGGGGGGGAAAGAGACTAAAGCAAAACCTGTTATATGAGTCCATGAGCTCTGCTGGTGCCGCTGCTTCAATGGGGTGTGGTAAGGTGCAGGCGTGTTTGTTGCGCCTTTATTCGAATGGCTTCTCAACTTACAGTTTTAACCGAGACTGGGTTACTGAGAAACCGTTATTAATGTCTTCTGCTCGAACGTGTCACTTCAAAAGTACTAAATAGTATTTCAAGTTTATATTCCAAGAAATGTTCTTACAGAGATGTCGACCTATATTGATGGTCTTAAAGTTTGTTTGGTTTTAAATGTTTGGCTGAAATAACTGTGCTTTCTTTGGTGTTGTCTTGTCACAGCCGCAGTACAAACAATTGTACTTTGGTTGGATATGTTTGATACATAGTTGCGGGGGTGTTCCTCTATCGGCTAATCTAGTATTTGTGCTTGAAAACCAATAGAAGAATGTGGAATGGCATATCGTGCACTTGTGCAAGGTCGCTGATTGTCTGTCAAGCAATGTTCTGAATTGGAAACTTGCACTAAAATCTGTTACTAGAACTAAAAAGCCCCTCTGTTTTTTACTGATTTATTCCAAGTGACATGATTTAACTTTCAGAATCAGAAAAGGTTTATTGCTATTGTCAATTAACAAAATTCACAAACATAGCAACTTGCTTTGGTGATTTGGTGCAACATAAAACAATGATAAAAGATATGATATATAGAATCAAAAAGGCCATACATTAAAGAAAAAATATTTAAATAGTCTACAAGTTAGAAATAAAATAGGCTTACTATGCAGTGTTCTCGCTGAGTGCTTTTGGCATGGCGGGTCGCCATGCTTCGGCTGGTCACCGCCATGCTCAAAAGATACCACCAGGTATTTAAGCTAACCGTGCTCGCGTGGGGATCTTAAAGGACTTTTCGCTCATGCCGCCTATGGCGCTCGCTTGTATGGTCAAGCGCCATAGTACTTTTCAATTTTTTTTTACTTTTTGCAAGCATCCACACGGTTTGTCCCACCGCCATCCTTCAACCTCAGCCCAGCGAGAACACGGCTATGTACACAAAATGTACAGTTAAATTTACAGATATAGTGCAGAAAGTGAACAGTACAGTGAATGATTGATTAAATTGTAAAGTCACAGGCATGCTTTTAGATAGAGGGCCTTCTTCCCGTATGTTGGACGGGGTATTTTGAAATGTGGACGGGCATTTTCGAGTGCAAGGACTGGGTCATTTTTATTAATAAATCTTAGAAAAAAGGGAATATCGTCATTAAATCGGGCTGGGACGATAGTCCGCCATGGTCCGCGCCAAACTAAATTTGCATGCTGCGCGCTGATTGGCTGATGAAATTTGTGTGCTTGGCTCTTATTGGCTGCCGAGCCCTGGTCCGGAGAATTCTGAAGCTACGCGTTTCCCGAAGCTCCTCGTTTTTTCGCGCACTTTGACAGAATTTCATTGAAACCTCATTAAATTGACGGAAGATCGCCGGAACTAGGTAAGGTATGCTGGATTTGCACAAGGTTATTTTTATCTGTCAATTGACAATAACGTAGACGACTTCCATTCTGGTCCCAAATGTTTATTTGGCACCTGTTCACCAGATCACCGTCCATGCGCGCGCGTGCGCCGTAGTGTAACTTTTCTGCTCGCGCCGCCCACGGCTATAGACTATATAAGATAAGATAAGATAAGATATTCCTTTATTGTCCCACATGGGGAAATTTCATTGGTGCAACGCAGGTAGATACAGAGGTAGATCCAGAAGAACAGATCACTTATAGGAAGTCTGAAAAACACTTTCAGTAGAAGATCTCCTACAAATAAACAAACTCCACAAAACTCTGCGCACAATAGGAGCAATACGGCGCTCGTTTACGGCGAACGGCATAACATCAGACGGCTTTTATTTAGTAAAAGCGTCGGAATCGGCGCAATACTCCGCTCCTAAGTGGCGGAGTGTGATCATAATTTTAGCTTTCCGCCTGCCTGAATATTTTAAGTTTACATTTTTTAAGTACTTTTTGCGGACAACATTATTTGGACGTGGTGTTTTCAAATCCTATCTAAAAGCCTGGTCACAGGTGTTTAGAAGTGTTCATGAGTCCAACTGCAGAGGGAAAGAAACTGTTCTTGTGGCGGGAGTTTCTGATCCAGATGGAACGTAGCCTCCTGCCTGAGGGGAGTGGCTCAAATAGTCCATGTCCAGGGTGTAATCTGACCTGCTTGTCCCAGAGCCCTGAAGACATACAGGTCCTGCAGAGATGGAAGTCCGCGGCCGATCACCTTCTCAGCAGAGCGCACAATGCTCTGTAGTCTCTGTTTGTCCCTGGCTGTGGCTCCAGCGTATCACGCAGTGTTGGAGGAGGTGAGGATGGACTCCATGATGGCCGTATAAAACTGCACCATCATCCGCATTGGAAGCTTGGCTTTCCTCAGCTGCTGCAGGAAGTACATCCTCTGCTGGGCCTTCTTGATGAGGGAGCTGATGGTGGCAGTGTCCAACTTGGGCTTTACCGTGCGGACAAATGCCTGACATAGCTTTGTAAATACCTTGACGTTTTTTCAGTGTTGACTAGTTGCAGCAGCTTGTACACAAGGGGAGATTGGCAAGTTTTGACATGTTGCTTCTCTTAGAAACGTCCACGTTAAATGTACACATACATGTAAAACAATCGGTAAAATGTGCCTGATTTTGAGTTTTCTATATCTTGATTTGCCTCTAGATTTATAGTTGGTTGAGAGTTTTGCCGCACAGCCAGTTGTTTTAAGCAGGCCTATCATTTGTGAGGCTGTGTAATGACGGGTTTGTCGTGCACAGTAAGGGTGTGTCTCACTGACAAACTGAGGTTATGGCTTTTTTTTTTTTTATTTTTTTTTTTCATTTGGTTCTCCTGCTCTGTCTCTCTTTCAGTTACACCTGCAGCCTGTGTTTTCTATTGAATGATGGGCACGTCGCCACTGTCCCGGAGAAGGCACCGCTTTGGGACATGTGCGAGAACGCAAAAGAACAGATTATGACTTTGTCCTCTAATGATTGACGGCCAGAATGACTCCACTTATTCTTGATTTGCAGCAATTTCACGCAGATTATTTTAGTAATAGTCCTGGTCCAAATCAGGTTAAAATTGGCCTGAATTAGGTTATAACAAAGAGTGGACTAAACCAAGACTTAACTATGACTTCAAAGTAACTAACAATTTGACAAGCATGTAACATTTTGATTTATTTATTTATTTTAGTGTCCATATTAAGATGTTCAGACCTTATTATGTCAGTCCAGCTATTAAATAGTGTACTGGTATTACTTTAGGTTTAAGTATCGGATAAATAGTGTAAAATGACCTACAAAAGTGCAGACATATCCATTTTATACCCTTAATTATACCCTCATATGCCTTGTGTACACATTGTGCTCTACAAATAAACTTGGCTTATTTAGAAATTTACAATGTTTTTCCCGTTTTTATTTTGGCTTCTTTTACTACATTTCTATTATAAACCATATACTATGTTCAAATTTGGTATATGTTCAAAACTGCAGTCATATTATATTGATATTTCTATATTTTGCCCACCTCTACTCAAATGCAGCCTGTGCTTATTTTAAATTGACTATCGGGATTTGAATAGCAACAGTCTCCTGATTGATTCCTTTCTAAGTCGATACACTTTGAAATGCCCTGACTTAGCATTAGCTATAATTTGTTAGCATTAGTGGCTAGCTTCTTCAGTGTACATCAGTGTAAAACGTAAAAACAGTGGCAGCATTTATTGGTTTGACTAGAACTCCCTTGTTGAATGTGGGTCACTTTCTGATGGCGAGACTCTGCAGTAATTCTTAATGGCATAAAAACGACACTGGCGTCTTGTTTACTTTATTGAATAACAGTAATAGATTAAATTAAGTTGAATTAAAGAGTTGTGTTTTCCAATGGGTTGTATTTCCGAGCATGAATATAAACACGTCTGCGGTGTAATTTACTGTGCGTGGGCCTTTAGTGTTGTGTATCTCTTTCTCTTCCATAATATTTTGTGATTTAGCATTACCCAGATACTCATCTATTATAAAACTTGTATTGAAAGTAGAAACTCATTTGAAGTCTCAATACTGAACGGAATGTCAATGATACGACACAACTGGAAGCTTCCTGAAAAGTTTTAGAAAGGTCTTTATCAGAACTGGGATAAGACGACATGGTATAATTGATGAAAGTACAATTATTGTGTTGAAAAAATTACACCGCATTTTATTATTGTGATTTTTTTGTATCAAGCCTTTTTCTTTGTAACAAACACCAATTAGAGATTGACCCTCCAAATGATCAGACAAGGGATCATTGATGTTACAAATATAATTACATGAACTGTTATAGAAGTAGTAATTTGTTGCCAAGATAGAATATTATACACAAGTCTCAGTGGTTTTCTGTATTTTGATGGCATGAAGCTGTTAATGTGTAAATGTCATGTTTTCATTAGTTGAATGAGCAGCTTATTGAAATATTAGTAATGTGAAGATTGTTTTTGAAATTTTACAAAATTGTATGTCAGGCCATACTGTAAAATATCAACTATATCTTTTATAATAAGCGTTTCCAAAAGAAACATTTGTCTGATGCTTAAATCTCAACTGATCCATTTAAAGCCATGTTTTAGCGCATTTCTTTTGGATTGACATATTTTAAATATCCATTAACTCTTCAATTATAAGAGTATAATACCTCTTGTAATCGGTGCATTAAGACGTCAGCGCTAAAACCAGAAGTGTTAAGTGTAATATGTTTTCAAAATTATTTCAGTACACAGTGTATATTTGAAACCATCTAGGAGCATGGAGCGTTAACACATGTCATGAAGAACTTTTAAATTATTGCAAGAAATGGGTAGCTATTTGATACCAAATAGATGCACTTGGCCTAATACCTAAAAATTGCAGCCTGTTAGATTTGCATATTGTGATTTCTATTAATTTTCTTTCCCTTTTGTGAATATATTTGCTGCTTCTTGACCCAGAAATGCCATGGAGTCTAAATTACATAGCGCATGTCCAGTGCCCACATAACTGAAGTATTTTCTGCCTCTGTTTTTGCTCTCAGCGGTGGCACATTTCCTTCCTGTCTCAGAACAGTGAGTGTGGCGAGGAGCGCAGACAGCTGGCCCTGCACCCATGAGAGGGGTGTGTCACCGCTACATGTGTTCTATGTCTGCTCTTATGTCATATTAAAACCCTCCACGCACAAGACCAGGGACTGTTAAAGTCTTACTACTGACCACTATGAAATGCACTCAATAATACGGGAGTTAAAGCGATAATGACAAAACTCAATCGGGTAAATTGGGGTCTAACTATTAAACTTGAACTATGCACAACACAGCTGCATGAACGCTCTTATAAATGCTGTTTTGATGCATTGTTCTAATGATTATGATCCAAGAGCTCTTTATTTTAGAGTTGCGTTGTAAAATCTATAGTTTCCCATCTGTGGCAGAAGTAGAGCTGGGTTTCGATGCAAATTTCAAGAATCGATTCGATTCCAATTTTTACGTTTCGAAATAGATTTTTTTCCGATTTCTCAGATCCCATCCGATTTGCTCCGATTTCGATCTAATTTCCGATTCGATCCGATTTCGATTAGATCCGGGGGTTAATGTTATTAAAAATGAAAAATGTATTTGAACCGTTTCCTTCACTTCATGACTGTGTAGAGAAGCAAAATAATTAAAACTAGTATTATATAAATATTAAACAGCAAATCTTACAAGTATTGGTAGTTACTGATGAAAAGGTTAAGGGTCAATCTACCTTCAAGAAAGATAATCCAGGAGTCCTGAATTATCTTTCTTGAAGGTAGATTGAAGTTCACTGAGGGAAATGTAGAAAAGAATTTTAATAAAAAAAATAAATAAAAAAAACGATCTTTGGACGTACGAATCGATAATCGGTTATTAATATGCGAATGGATTAAAAATCGAAAAATTGATTATTTCAACCCAGCTCTAGGCAGAAGGCTAAATAATACACTCAGATTTCCAAGTTAAATAAACTGTAAGATAAGTATTAGTCCATAATTGCGGATTACAAGTACAGATAAAAAAAAAAAAAACTAGGTAAATAAACGTGCCAATTAAAGTTGCCACTCGGTCAAGCTTTTACGGTTAAACAATTAATTGGTTAATCTGTTAATCGGTTAACCGTGACCACCCCTAAATAAGTTGTATTAGTTCTGATAACCAAATCTAATCAGGGTAAAAGCTAAAAGTTGAAAACAGAAATCTAAGTGAATCTGAGTACCATATTTTCCGGACTATAAAATAGTTTTGGCCGGGGTGCGACTTACATTTATACTTAAGTACTTATACTCTGAAGCAACTTATATTGATCTTATTTGTTATTTTCACACTTGCAACCTTTGTGTCATCCTCCAGTGCAACTTGTATATGTTTTGCTTTTTTTCTACTATGCATTTTTTGGCTGGTGTGAGTAATACTCCAGTGCGACTTATAGTCCAGAAAATACGGCAATCAGATCTTCCATAGCATCAGTTTTGATCGTTGATGCTGCTTGATGGGAAGCTCTAGTCACGCCTTGGCCCTGATCTGTCCTGCTCCGGTCTGGATCAGGATGGACAGAGGCGTTTGGACCTGGGCCAGGACGAACACACAGAGCTCTCTTTGGCCAAATGTGTGACCAGTGAAGAGCCCTGACTCAGCGGCGCAGAGCGAACCACATGCACATGCATGCAACGCACTTAGATTTCTGTTTTCGACTTTTAGCTTTTACCCTGATTTCACATGACTTTTGTACTCTGTTAAGTTATTTTTATAGGCCTGGGTTTGTTCTTTCCCTTAGACCTCCCCACTGAGGTAACCATCTAGTCTAGATTCTAATAGTCCAGATTCTAGTTGTACTACATCGGAACTACTCAGAAAATAGATTGACAACAGCTTTACATATATAAAACGTATCTTCTATTGGTTGATATGAGTTGTATGAAACATTATTAAATATGGTGATGTGTATTAATTAGTGTTGTCACAATACTAAAGCGTAAAACCCAATATCGATACTGAGGAAAGCAGAGGAAAAGGATTCATACTCTATTAGAGGTAGGCATTATATATCAACATTTTGATAATATCACTAATGTTGTTTAAATAAAATCTGAATTATGTAGAATTTTGTAAAATACATTTTTTTATTTTGATAACCCAATCAAATCTTGACTTTTAAAATTTTTTTTAGACAATATATTGTCATTTCCACCACAAACTATTATGTGATCTTATTCTAGTTCTTATCTGGAATAAAACAACCAGCTTACATCAAATCTCTTTTTGATAAATGAGTCCTCCTCACAGTCCGTTCAGTGGTTCGGTGTTTATTATCATTATTTTACAGGATCAAGTGTGGTGATGACAGCGTTTCGCTTTACCTCCGGTTTAGCCTTGTAGGTTGTAATCCATCCCACTTAACGTTGCTGTTGCTAATGTCCTTACAGATAAATGGCTAAAGCTCTGGCTTTAAGTGAGCAGAGCCTTTTAAAACTCTCACCAGAAGCGACCCCTCGCCACAAGAACATTAGCACTGAAGTTTGTGTGGGAACATATCTTTCTTTTCCCGGACAATAACTTGGGGAAAAAGAAATAAGTGAAGCTTATGTTGCAGAAGCTCTGTTAAACCTTTTTCTGTGATACAGTACATGATGGCACACATTATACTGCACATACACCACAGAAAAAAAACGCTCTAACACTAGACCTTCTTGATGAATCATGAGCTATTGGACAACAGTGAATGTCGCTGTTGTTTGGTTGTGGTGTCAATACTCGTGAATTATAAAATGATGTTTCTTGTCACAATAATCCTAAGACTAAAATTTGATAATGTGACATTCCTAGTTGAAAATGTCATATTATAGTCTTGAGTTTATTTGTTTATAGACCTGATATAGCAAGTGATCCAAAGGCTTGTCGACTAGCCCTATTTTACTAAAGCAATTTCCAAAAACAAAAGTAAATTTTTGTTTACTTATACCAGAGGATGTCCAAAATCACTGTCTGACACTTTTCGAATTGCTTGGTTTCAGATGACATCACACCTATGACTCGGAACTGTAGAGTACGATTATTCAGCCAAGTTTGTTTTTATTGTGTTATTTAGCATGAACACTCTCATTCACGTGGATAATTGATAAACATGTTGCATTAGTTTTTCTGAACTGGATTCAAGAGGGCTAAAATGAGGTATGACATGCCCATATTGGCAAAGCTGAAGTTGCTAAAAATGTGATTTTGGCTGAATCAAATCTAAACATTGTGGAAATCTGTGCCAATTAAATGTACAATTGTTGGAGTCTTGCAAGACATCGGCTATCAGACAATATTTCAAACAGTCATTGTTTGGGCCCTAATCACATCATTGTGCTGTTGTATTGATATGGGGATCGGTGATGAGGTAAATATTATAACAATGATTCAACATTTAGGTTCAACAGTATAACTGTCACAGGACTCTCCCATCTGAGAGTGAGATCACTTTCTTTAAACTGAGCCAGAAGTTTTGATTGAGCGCGTGATGAGGTTGAAGTGCTTAAGAGTAAAAATAAGAGTGTTTTGGACAGGATGAGAGGAGCACTGAGGAGAGGCTCTTTAGTCAGAAGAGGCAGGACGTGACATGTAGAGTTTTTCTTGGAATGTGTGACAATGGTGCTGCGTGAGAGATTTACAAGACTCCTGTCAAACACTTTGTGCAACAAAAGATTGGAGCTCGGGATCCATCATGTCCATCAACAATATTTAAGGGTGTTTTCAGGTTACTGTGCTTCGTGGAGTGGGTCCAGTTCTCACTAGATTTGGGTCTATTTACTTTACTTTTGGGTCTGTCCTTGTTCAAATGCACCGCTGATCATTCACCCAAATGCCGTTCCATGAGCCACATGAGTGGCCATCAGACAACAGCCTTCAAACAAACAGCAGCACGGATATGCACTTTTCACCTGTGGCAAAAGTACCGCACTGCTGCTGATAAAAAATCTTTCTGAGGGTCGTGCAGAGGCAGGGGGAGTGTCTAGAGGCAGGGGGAGTGTCTAGAGGCAGGGCGAGTGTCTAGAGGCAGGGGGAGTGTCTAGAGGCAAGGGGAGTGTCTAGAGGCAGGGGGAGTGTCTAGAGGCAGGGGGAGTGTCTAGAGGCGGGGGAGTGTCTAGAGGCGGGGGAGTGTCTAGAGGCGGGGGAGTGTCTAGAGGCGGGGGAGTGTCTAGAGGCGGGGGGAGTGTCTAGAGGCGGGGGGAGTGTCTAGAGGCGGGGGGAGTGTCTAGAAGCAGGGGGAGTGTCTAGAGGCAGGTGCAGTTTTTGGTTCAATTCCAAGCACTTTTACTTTGACAGACCTGGATGGAGTAGCCTTTTAGTGTGCTGAGTGTTCACATAGGCCCAAAAAGCACTTTATTAACAGTGGACCCGGACGGCCGCGGTCTGTGGCAGAAATCCTCCACCTCTGCCGGTCTGCCGCGTCCTTTCCCCGCGCCTGTCTGGGCATTACGACCTGACGGTGCTCAGGAACGGTTGCAGCTCGCTTGTGATAGAAATGGGTTCATAACCATGCATTCACTCTATTCTGTTCTGCTTTGGGTCAAACCTTTATTCATTTCAAAACTCCCTTGTCTCTTTCAGTGTTTCAGACTGCTGGATAAACCAGGCATTTGGTTCAGGCTGCAGAGAAATGCAAAGGAGAAAATGTAAACTGGATTTCTAGTAATAGGGTTTTTTGTTCACTGAGTTGATTTTGAACATGAGGCCATGAGCACTCTCCGAGGTCAGGATCAGCGTATGGCAAACAAATGAGTCAAAATTTATCCCAACATTGAGTAACCCTGTTCTATACAGTGAAGGAAGTAGTAATTACCCCCCTTGTCCTTAATTGTCCTGTAAAGTAGTCAAGATGAATTGATTAATCGATAATCATGGTTATTCTGGTTTCTAAAATTTATTAAGAACTAAGAAAATATATAATTATGTCAGTTTTAAATGCAAAAATACCCCCCAAGTACAGATTTAATTAAAATAAATGAGGAATGGTATTGTGTTAGACATGTGTATCTGCCATTATACTGTTGCTTGGTGTCAATAATCGCGAATAACTGTAAAGTCATGATGCATTATACAACTTATGATCCTGTTGTACATTAAACCTCTGTGCTCTCCTCTTCTTCGCGCAGTCTTTCATTCTTAAACAGCGCTCTCTGTTGGTGCCAGACTCCGATCAGATCGACATGACTCAGAGGACTTTGATGTAGAAAATGCTTTTTGTGCTGGTCATTTAGAGATGAGTGGGGCAAATGTCATCTGATGATTAGACTCATTCCTCTGTGTTCATAGACAGGATGTCCTTTCTGTGGATTCTGATGCCTCTCAGATACGACCGAGCAATTAATCGAATTGTGAACAAATCAAGATCAAAGTTTCAAAACAGCTTTGTTTGTCAGTAAAAATAGACTTTTGAGGGATACATTTGGCTTTTTTTTAATTGGATGGCACTGATAATAAGTTCTTGTTTGTTAAATTCAAGATTACAATCCATATTGATTTATTTTAGTAAGAAATTAAATGAAAATCACAATTGAAGAATGAAGGGTAATACAGTAATTTTAACCATGGACTTTACTGTGATGGACTTTTTCAATTGCAGAGTGGCTTGTCATGTTAAATGCCATTTTATTTTTTGTTTTTGCCATTTTCCCCTCAAATATATGTTCATGTTCTGATTTTGAGTGCGACAGTGTCAAAGCAAATCAACAGGCGTCTCATAGAGTGATTTTCGTACTCTTTTACACCATGTTCTTCCTTTGGCAAACGATTATTAGTGCACTTCAAACTGTATTTTACATTTTAAAGTTGTGGTTCTCTTTGTTTCTCTCTCTGGGATGAAGAGGTGCTAACAAGCTCCTCGCGCTGCTGTCATCAATCTCACTTCCTCTATTTTTAACCTGCAGCTGAAGGTGAAGAAACCACATTATATCCACAGGAGATGTCAGCTTCTGCTCGTCTGTTTGCACATGATCAGATGTGAAGATTTATGCTGCGTTATTGTACAAGGATTGGTTTTTGCTTATTTATTTGGCTGCAACAAAAGTTAGAGAGTTATATTGTGCCGATATTGTCACGCCTGACTTAACAAAATTCATGCTTTATTAGAAAACATTAATTAATTTTTATCGAGACCGAGGTTCAGTCATGTCTAATCGTCAATGATATGCTTAGGGTTTTTATTTGAGTCTTTATTTGGTCTACCACCAATCCTCTGTCAGTAAAAGCATTTGTTTTTGAGCAGAAGAATAAATTGGGCTTTTTCCTGGCTACATGACTCTCACTGTCGGTCCTTGTGTATGTTCATGAAATCAATACTGAGAGCCATTTATATTTAGTTTGTGTTGCTTTTTATTGGAAAGTACTTTGGCCACTTTGAGTGCTGTAAAGGGCTCTATACATAAAGGTTTGTTTATTGATTTTATTAGTTTTGGAAAGAAAATGTAAAATTTAAATGAAAATCATGATCAATATTTTATCCTTTTTATGCCTTATCTTCCAGCCTCACTACATTGCTTTTTTATAGGTCAGGCCGCAGTTACAGTAACAGAGTTTGTAGTTGGTGCAAAATTGATATCAGCCCTATATTTGAGCCAAGTTATGGGCCTTTGAGAAGATGTGCTGAATAAATTGCATTATATTGACATTTGTTTTTGTGCTCCAGGTTGAATTCACCATGACACTTTTTTGTTTGTTGGTTTTGTGCTTGTCAATGCTGTATTTCCAAATGTTTAATGCGGTTCCGGATTGTTCTTCTTTGTGAGCTTGAGTGTGTGGGGTTGCTGACCACAGTGCCCCGCTGTGGTCAGGCAGACACATGACCTGACACGGATCACACACACATACAAAGCCCTCTGTGTCTGAGCCTGGATTAAAATGTGCTTGATAAAAGACCTGCCTCAAGTCTGGCCTTGTCCAACTCTATCTCTGGTTCCTCCTCCTCTGTGTTAATCCGTCTCCTTGACGGTTTGATTCTCTCTAATCATGTTTTTTTTGTTCTGTTCTGTTCTATAAGTTGTTTTGTATTATAGTTGCACAATATTTTACAAATGCTTAATATTAGGGCAAAATACTGATTGTATTGTAACTGAAATTGATTAACAAAAAACAAATAATCAGTTTTAAATCTGTCTTAAAGAGAAAGTAGAGGTGGTCATTCAAGGTGTAATATGTAAACGATCTTTGCAATTTTTTGTTCAGTCAGACAAAACTGTAAATTAGCCTGATGGCGTCATCTAGGCCAAATAAAATAGTGTGTTTCCGGTAATATTGAAGAAAAAAAAATTCAGGTAGATTTTTTTTTTTTTTAATGTTATTTTAAAATCTTGCACAGGTTTTGCACATTTTTCTTTTCTCAGAAGTGAGCGCTTCGCATTGAAGTGTCCTTATTGGTATGCAGATATTGAATAAAATAGTTCTCTACATCTATACTAGTCCAACCACAGGAAAAGAGCCGTGGTCCGCACCGTGGTCCGCTCTGTTGCGGTGCCCCCTCGCCGTGGTCCGCGCTATTTTTCTTATTGTCAGTACGTGATGTGAGCACTTTTCGACCGTCACGCAAAATACTTCACTGCTGCTGCCCCAGGCCCTGGCAGCCAGTCTGCACGCTGACCAAATATGAGCATCTGCGCAGGTTGCATCTGCAAACATGGATGCGCCCGTAGGTAAAACAAAACCTATCAAAAGTGCGGCAATTTTGTTGTCTTACAATATCTCAGAGGATTTTTTTCCCCGCAGCTTTTGGATTCTCTCACAATTTGACATTCTCGAAATGTACGGCCAGTAAATATGCGATGAAATGTTTAAGGTCAGGGTTTTTTTATTTTGAAATTCAGAAACACACTTTTTTTTTTGGCCCTACTTGTGTCCATGGTGTTATTATGTTTAATGCCATACTGTGGAACATTCCTGGAAAAATGTTAACACCCATTGAGATGAGCAGGTGGCGAACCCTCCACCAGAAAAGTTAAAGAACTTTTTTCTGCCACCAGATATCTCAACATTCGTTATGAGACAGTTATGAAATATAATTGCATGTATTCCATATATTGTGCAGCTACAATGCCCGTCTTAAATGGCTTTTCCTTATTTTTGGTGTTCTGGTTGTCCCTGGTGCTGTTTTAACCCAGGTGCTGGTGTGCCTCTCCTCTCAGTGTGAATGGAGCAGTGTGCGAGTACGGCCTCTCTGCTGGCCTCTGTGCGGGAGCAAGAGAGGCAGTTTGAGATGCTGAGTCGAGCCCTGGAGGAGGAGCGCAGGTCGTGTGCTGGCACCCTGCCCCGCCCCCTCCCCAACATGCAGGTAATGAGGAGGACAATCCCCCCAAAAAGACACACCATCTGAACTCATCCTCTGCATCTGTACCCATCGAGACGTTCCTCTGGTCAGTGATGTCCAGAGTTCATCTGATCCATCTGCATCATGGTCCCTCATCCTCATCCCGTCTGAAGCACTAACACTGAAGAAAACACCTCTAAAGGGCTTTAGCAGTCGTTCATGCTGAATATTGGACACTAAGGCTTCATTAGTAGTGATCAATCAACGCGAACAAGTTCCATTCAACAGCATATTTAAAAACAGACCCTACTGATAATAAAACCAAAGCGCTTCATTTTTGTTTAACTTTAAAAAGATTCAGACTGATCCATTCCCTGTTTTCTATCGCCGTATCACAGAGTTCTATCCTGGTGTTTCAAAACTTTGCTGAATCAAAATGAATCTAATGCTTATGGATAGGGATTTACAAATACACAAATTTTTATATTTGAAGTTTGTGCTGCCCGGTGTTCGAGTAGTTCATGCGGCAGCAGCACATATGCCTGGCTTTACGTGCAGCTTTAAAGATTTGAAATACCCAACAGAGCCAAATATCCATCTCAAACTGGACAGGATTGGATTTGCAAGTCTGGATTCAAATCTTTAGGATCTGGTTTGAAATGCCCAATTTTGGTCAGATTTGAACAATAAAATAAAAACCCCTTCTACCTGGATTAACCCTGATGGATTATGTATGAAATACTGACCTCTGAACATTTAAGCTGATTTAGTGTTTTGAGGAAAACCAACCCCTGTCATTCATCAAAGGAGACGCGTGTCCCAGCGCCTGCTCTGTCCACAACTTTCACTTTCAAAACAAAGTGCAGAAAGTCACATTTTTCTGTGGTGTCGTGTTCAGTTGTTAGGGACAGAAAACACTCGTCTCATTAAGATGTTCAAACTGTAACAAAACCCCAAACATCAAACTTTGAGAAAAGGTTGGGGTCAAGTCTGTAAAGTTGATGTACAATATTATGCCAAATTAATCTGATGAAGTAAACAAATTCAGGCGACTAAAGCCCTTTTGAGGAGGTTGGAGCTGCTTTCAATCTTGTCATTGTGAGTTTTCACCATTTTCCTCAAAGTTAAAACCTCATATGACTCTCCCATTGGATACCATGTTTCATGTTTGTACTGTTTGCTTTGATCAACAGATATTTGTGCTTTGGTTCACTTGTGTCGTCGCGTCTGACTTGCTCTTTCGCTTTGATTTTGGGATAAAGTGTCCCACCGGTACAGTCCACGCCCTCTGTGCGCTCTTATCGTTGGCTTGTTGAGTGACTTCATGCTTTTATTGTACAAGGTAGACACACCTACGAGCTCCCTGTGTCCTCATTGACTATTGACACACTGCGCTAATAATGCAGAATTTACAACGGGCGACTACAAACCATGACAGGAATGTTTGTCAATGGGTTACATAACGTGTCATATCATTCTGAGCAGCTTACTTTAAATATTAGGCGAGGGAAGGCAGAATGCTATGGTAAAGTTTGGTCGACTAGTCGACTTATTAAAATAATCATCATATCCATACAGAGACTAAACAGACTTTAGAATACATGCCAAAATACATTTTACAACATAGACGGTGGCATTAATAAAGCAACATAAATAAAATATATATATTTTTGATTTTTTTATTAATTATATACTTTATAACTATTTTAAGTTTAACATTTTGTGTTGCATTTTCAGAAATGCATTGAAACTGTGGCTGTGGCTTGATTATCACATCTTTTGATTTGTAAGCTTATTAAAATGATGTGCAACAGCAAAAAACTGATAACTTTCTGATCATAATACCTCTGATTACTTGCATCAGATTATACAATCTTAAAGTTCCAGAAATCGGATGATCAGATTTTGGTGTGTAAAAAAATCTATAGGTTACACAAACATCTCAGTTGTTTTAATGACCGCATTGGCTTGTCATCCGGGTGTGACTCTGATAAAGTGAAAGGGGTAGCACAGGTATGACGTGTTGTGGATAGTTAGCTTAGCATTAGCCAGTTGTAGTTATCTGTAATGTTTACATAGCCCAGAGGCTCCAACATGCCTCTGCCGCGCTCCCAGGCTGCAGCCCAGAGCTCAGCCTTCACTGACAGGTTCCCACACGCTCATATCTGCCCCTCAACTTTACTCCTGGGAACTCAAGTCTCGAGTTTCTTTGTCAAGACCTGTAAATTGTGTTTGAATAGCGTTCTCATTGAGTGGTAGATGGTTTAAAACTGGTTAGATTAAGCGATTTAGCGCCTCATTTTGATGGAAGTCTTTTTGTCACATAAAAAGGGCCTTATTGAATCCGGTGCAGTCGGTGTTGAGCAATCAAACCCCTCAGTGTTACCTGGGCTGCAGGGATTAACACATGCACTGTGTTCTAAA